>NC_132899.1:32041672-32124172 GCF_030463535.1 Salminus brasiliensis | reverse complement strand
ATACTGTGTTATTGTGTAATTACTGAATACTGTGTTATTGTGTAATTACTGAATACTGTGTTGTGTAATTACTGAATACTGTGTTATTGTGTAAATACTGAATACTGTATTGTGTAAATACTGAATACTGTGTTATTGTGTAAATACTGAATACTGTGTTATTGTAATTACTGAATACTGTATTGTGTAATTACTGAATATTGTGTTATTGGTAAACACTGAAGTATTGTCCGTATGCGAGTGCAGCACCTCATGAAAGTTGTCGAGGCTGAGCGGAACTAGATGGAGATATTTTTTTGGCGGAGACAGGAAATAAACACCCGACCACCCCACAAGTAATTCAACAGCCAAGAGTGACAGTTTAAATCTCACCCGTTCTGAACACACACACACACACACACACACACACACACACACACACGTACATAGCTGCTCGCTCTGGGCTCTCTAATTAAAGCAACGCGGTCATAAATCAAAGCAGATGTCCCGTCTCGCGCCCGCACTGCGCAAACGCCTCAATTATCAAATCAGTTTGAAATAACACACTTCACACAGATCCCCCCCACCCTTCACCCAAACACACACACACACACACACACACACTCACACTCACACAATGACTGTCAAGTGCAATTCATGAGGTACCGCCGGTCTAGATATCAGAAACTGAATTTATCGTTGTGACCAGCCACTTGCGCCACTTGCGCCAGTGTATGTTATACACTAACATCTGTAATATAACAGTGTTTATAGTGTTACGGTTATACACTAACATCTGTAATATAACAGTGTTTACATTGTTACGGTTATATTCTAACATCTGTAATATAACAGTGTTTACATTGTTACGGTTATACACTAACATCTGTAATATAACAGTGTTTATAGTGTTACGGTTATACACTAACATCTGTAATATAACAGTGTTTATAGTGTTACGGTTATACACTAACATCTGTAATATAACAGTGTTTATAGTGTTACGGTTATACACTAACATCTGTAATATAACAGTGTTTACATTGTTACGGTTATACACTAACATCTGTAATATAACAGTGTTTACATTGTTATGGTTATACACTAACATCTGTAATATAACAGTGTTTACATTGTTACGGTTATACACTAACATCTGTAATATAACAGTGTTTATAGTGTTACGGTTATACACTAACATCTGTAATATAACAGTGTTTACATTGTTACGGTTATATACTAACATCTGTAATATAACAGTGTTTATAGTGTTACGGTTATACACTAACATCTATAATATAACAGTATTTACACTTTTGCAGTTATACACTAACATCTGTAATATAACAGTGTTTATAGTGTTCCGGTTATACACTAGCATGTGTAATATAACAGTGTTTACATTGTTACGTTTATACACTAACATCTGTAATATAACAGTGTTTACATTGTTACGGTTATACACTAACATCTGTAATATAACAGTGTTTACATTGTTACGGTTATACACTAACATCTATAATATAACAGTGTTTATAGTGTTACGGTTATACACTAACATCTGTAATATAACAGTGTTTATAGTGTTACGGTTATACACTAACATCTGTAATATAACAGTGTTTATAGTGTTACGGTTATACACTAACATCTGTAATATAACAGTGTTTACATTGTTACGGTTATACACTAACATCTATAATATAACAGTGTTTACATTGTTACGGTTATACACTAACATCTGTAATATAACAGTGTTTATAGTGTTACGGTTATACACTAACATCTGTAATATAACAGTGTTTATAGTGTTACGGTTATACACTAACATCTGTAATATAACAGTGTTTATAGTGTTACGGTTATACACTAACATCTATAATATAACAGTGTTTACATTGTTATGGTTATACACTAACATCTGTAATATAACAGTGTTTACATTGTTACGGTTATACACTAACATCTGTAATATAACAGTGTTTATAGTGTTACGGTTATACACTAACATCTGTAATATAACAGTGTTTATAGTGTTACGGTTATACACTAACATCTATAATATAACAGTGTTTACATTGTTATGGTTATACACTAACATCTGTAATATAACAGTGTTTACATTGTTACGGTTATACACTAACATCTGTAATATAACAGTGTTTACATTGTTACGGTTATACACTAACATCTGTAATATAACAGTGTTTACATTGTTACGGTTATACACTAACATCTGTAATATAACAGTGTTTACATTGTTACGGTTATACACTAACATCTGTAATATAACAGTGTTTACATTGTTACGGTTATATACTAACATCTGTAATATAACAGTGTTTACATTGTTACGGTTATACACTAACATCTATAATATAACAGTGTTTACATTGTTACGGTTATACACTAACATCTGTAATATAACAGTGTTTATAGTGTTGCGGTTATACACTAACATCTATAATATAACAGTGTTTACACTGTTACGGTTATATACTAACATCTGTAATATAACAGTGTTTACATTGTAACAGTTATACACTAACATCTGTAATACAAAAGGATTTACACTTTTGCAGTTATACACTAACATCTGTAATATAACAGTGTTTATAGTGTTACGGTTATACACTAACATCTGTAATATAACAGTGTTTATAGTGTTACGGTTATACACTAACATCTATAATATAACAGTGTTTACATTGTTATGGTTATACACTAACATCTGTAATATAACAGTGTTAACATTGTTACGGTTATACACTAACATCTGTAATATAACAGTGTTTACATTGTTACGGTTATACACTAACATCTGTAATATAACAGTGTTTACATTGTTACGGTTATACACTAACATCTATAATATAACAGTGTTTACATTATTACAGTTATACACTAACATCTGTAATATAACAGTGTTTACAGTGTTACGGTTATACACTAACATCTGTAATATAACAGTGTTTACATTGTTACGGTTATACACTAACATCTATAATATAACAGTGTTTACATTGTTATGGTTATACACTAACATCTGTAATATAACAGTGTTTACATTGTTACGGTTATACACTAACATCTATAATATAACAGTGTTTACATTGTTATGGTTATACACTAACATCTGTAATATAACAGTGTTTACATTGTTACGGTTATACACTAACATCTGTAATATAACAGTGTTTACATTGTTACGGTTATACACTAACATCTATAATATAACAGTGTTTACATTGTTACGGTTATACACTAACATCTGTAATATAACAGTGTTTATAGTGTTACGGTTATACACTAACATCTGTAATATAACAGTGTTTACATTGTTATGGTTATACACTAACATCTGTAATATAACAGTGTTTACATTGTTACGGTTATACACTAACATCTGTAATATAACAGTGTTTATAGTGTTACGGTTATACACTAACATCTGTAATATAACAGTGTTTACATTGTTACGGTTATACACTAACATCTGTAATATAACAGTGTTTATAGTGTTACGGTTATACACTAACATCTGTAATATAACAGTGTTTACATTGTTATGGTTATACACTAACATCTGTAATATAACAGTGTTTACATTGTTACGGTTATACACTAACATCTGTAATATAACAGTGTTTATAGTGTTACGGTTATACACTAACATCTGTAATATAACAGTGTTTACATTGTTATGGTTATACACATCTGAACTGAAACGTCCCGTCTCCCTCTCACACTTGTGTTTGGATCTCTCTATTAGGACTCGGTGTGTGTGTGTGTGTGTGTGTGTGTGTGTTTCTGCTTGCTTACAGTGCCTGCTGTCTTTTTGAAGCAGCTTATGCTTCAAGGTAGAGCGCTATATTTACATTGTGGCTGCACTCAAGGGTGTGTGCTTGTATATGCGAGTGTGTGTGTGTGTGTGTGTGTGTGTGTGTTTATATGTGTGTGCTGCACCATGGAAATGGAGCCATCCAGGATTAGAGGAAGACAGCTCACTCTTTGGAAGTGAACAGAAGAAGGGTTGGGGGGGATTTGCATAATCAGAAGCGGAAAAGCCGGAAAAGACTCGAGAGAGAGAGAGTGTGTGTGTGAGTGTGTGTGTGAGTGTGTGTGTAAGTGTGTGTGTGTATCATGCTGACAGCTTCTGACAGGCCGTGCAGGATGAACTCTCATCCCGAGACATGATCTCTTTTTCTTTCTCTCTCTCTCTTTCTCTAATACACACACACACACACACACACACACACGCGCGAGAGCATGAGAACTGAGTGGAGAATGTGGAGAGAGGACAGAAACCTGTCAGATTATCATGTGGATAATAAGAGAGAGAGAATAAAACGAAACACACACACACACACACACACACACACACACACACACACACACACACCAACACACACAGCTTTCTCAAAGGCATGCTGTCTCTTCCACTCAGTGGTCGTCTGTGGATCTACACATTTCTATGCATATATCTGTTTCTGTGTGTGTGTGTGTGTGTGTGTGTGTGTGTATGTGTGTATCCTCAGATGACCTCATGCTACAGACTATCATGGTCATAATTCAGTGGACGGTCCACCTTTGCAAATTTTCCATACATTCTCCATTATGTCCAGTTCGGAGAAAAGTCCACCAACCAGAAATATACAGCTAGCAGAGTCCAGCGGGCAGCAGAGTCCAGCAGGCACTGATGAAGGACTAGAGGATGACCAACACAACATGTACAGCAGCAGATACAGAGCTTCTGCCTCTGACCTTACATCTACAAGGTGGACCAACTAGCTCGGAGTGTCTAATAGAGAGTGGACAGTGAGTGGACACTGCTGCGTCTGATCCACTCGTACCAGCAGCGCAACACACACTACTAACACACTCCACCACCACCATGTCAGTCAGTGCCGCCATTCACATCATTCACTCTGGATTGTGATTGGTCAGGACGCTCACAGCACCCAGTATAAACACTGTGACTGGTTAAGGTAAAGAGCTCATTTGCATATTGCTGTGATGTCAGCGCTGCACAGGCCGATCTCACAACTACAATTAAAAACCCATACAGCAGTGTGTGTGTGTGTGTGTGTGTGTGTGTGTGTGTTCCACGGCAGGCATCTGCAAGATGCTCCTGCAAATTCTGAACCCAAAGTGTGTGTGTGTGTGTGTGTGTGAAAGTTTCCTCTGGCCGCGGCCCTGCCACCCAAGTGGAGCTCCACTCTTCAGGGACGTCCAAAAGAAGACCACCAGCAATGAGCAAAACCACACAAACACACAGCCTCAACCAGCATACTGACACACACACACACACACACACACACACACACTTGCATAAGGGTCTATATAGTTGCTTATTGAAATGTACACAGAAATGTTCATGCTGACAAATTTCAAAAACATAAGATTATACAACACACACACACACACACACACACACACTGCTTGGGTGTGTGTGTATGTGTGTGCACATGTGTGAGTGAGATAGCACTGCATGTACAGGAAGTGGCGTCCACAGCCAGGAAATGTTTGTTCTGCAAGAGGGAAGGAACCTGGTCACCTTTCTGTGTAAACACACACACACACACACTCGCTGGGCTCAGTCATGCATTACTCGAAGACACAAGCTTACTCATTCTGCTGAAACTGGACATGAAGCTTCAACACAAACCCATATACACCAATATACACCCATATACACCCATATATACCATTATACACCCATATACACCAATATACACCTATATATACCATTATACACCCATATACACCAATATACACCTATATATACCATTATACACCCATATACACCCATATATACCATTATACACCCATATACACCAATATACACCCATATATACCATTATACACCCATATACACCCATATATACCATTATACACCCATATACACCAATATACACCTATATATACCATTATACACCCATATACACCAATATACACCTATATACACCTATATATACCAATATACACCTATATACACCCATATACACCAATATACACCCATATATACCATTATACACCCATATACACCAATATACACCTATATATACCAATATACACCTATATACACCTATATATACCATTATACACCCATATACACCAATATACACCCATATATACCATTATACACCCATATACACCAATATATACCTATATACACCTATATATACCAATATACACCCATATACACCCATATATACCATTATACACCCATATACACCCATATATACCATTATACACCCATATACACCAATATACACCGATATACACCTATATATACCTATATACACCCATATACACCTATATATACCAATATACACCCATATATACCATTATACACCCATATACACCCATATATACCATTATACACCCATATACACCAATATATACCTATATACACCAATATACACCCATATACACCCATATATACCATTATACACCCATATACACCCATATACACCCATATATACCATTATACACCCATATACACCTATATATACCAATATACACCCATATACACCAATATACACCCATATATACCTATATATACCAATATACACCCATATACACCTATATATACCAATATACACCCATATACACCTATATATACCAATATACACCCATATACACCTATATACACCCATATACTCCCATATACACCTATATATACCAATATATACCCATATACACCTATATATACCAATATACACCCATATACACCCATATACACCTATATACACCCATATACACCAATATACACCCCTATATACCTATATACACCTATATACTCCAATATACACCCATATATACCTATATTTACCAATATACACCTATATACACCCATATACACCTATATACACCCATATACACCAATATACACCCCTATATACCTATATACACCTATATATTCCAATATACACCCATATATACCTATATTTACCAATATACACCAATATACACCCATATACACCAATATACACCCCTATATACCTATATACACCTATATACTCCAATATACACCCATATATACCTATATTTACCAATATACACCTATATACACCCATATACACCAATATACACCCCTATATACCTATATACACCCATATACACCTATATACTCCAATATACACCCATATACACCCATATATACCTATATACATCAATATATACCAATATACACCCCTATATACCTATATACACCCATATACACAAATACATCCATATACACCTATATACACCTATATACTCCCATATACATCCATTTACACCTACATACACCCATATACACCAATATACACCCCTATATACCTATATACACTCATATACACATATATACTCCAATATACACCCATATATACCTATATACACCAATATACACCCCTATATACCTATATACACCCATATACACTTATATACATCCAGATATACCTATATACACCCATATACACTTATATACACCTATATACACCCACATACTCTCATATACACCCATATACTCCAATATAAACCCATATACTCTCATATACACCCATATACACCTATATTTACCAATATACACCCATATACACCTATATACACACATATACACTCATATACACCTATATACTCCAATATACACCTATATACACTTATATACACCTATATACACCCATATACACCTATATACTCCAATATACACCCATATACACCTATATACACCCATATACACCTATATACACCCATATACTCCAATATAAACCTATATACACCTATATACACCCATATACTCCGATATACACCTATATACACCTATATACACCCATATACACATATATACACCCATATACACCAATATACACCCCTATATACCTATATACACCTATATACTCCAATATACACCCATATATACCTATATTTACCAATATACACCCATATACACCAATATACACCCCTATATACCTATATACACCCATATACACCTATATACTCCAATATACACCCATATACACCCATATATACCTATATACATCAATATATACCAATATACACCCCTATATACCTATATACACCCATATACACAAATACATCCATATACACCTATATACACCTATATACTCCAATATACATCCATTTACACTTATATACACCCATATACACTTATATACATCCATATACACCTACATACACCCATATACACCAATATACACCCCTATATACCTATATACACTCATATACACATATATACTCCAATATACACCCATATATACCTATATACACCAATATACACCCCTATATACCTATATACACCCATATACACTTATATACATCCAGATATACCTATATACACCCATATATACCTATATACTCCAATATACACCCATTTACACTTATATACACCCATATACACCTATATACACCCATTTACACTTATATACACCTATATACACCCACATACTCTCATATACACCCATATACTCCAATATAAACCCATATACTCTCATATACACCCATATACACCTATATTTACCAATATACACCCATATACACCTATATACACACATATACACTCATATACACCTATATACTCCAATATACACTTATATACACTTATATACACCTATATACACCCATATACACCTATATACTCCAATATACACCCATATACACCTATATACACCTATATACACCCATATACTCCAATATAAACCCATATACACCTATATACACCCATATACTCCCATATACACCCATATACACCTATATACACCCATATACACATATATACACTCATATACACCAATATACACATATGTACTCCCATATACACCCATTTACACCTATATAGATGTACAACCCATGTACAACCATAAACACTCACAAACATCCATATAAATTCATATGCATCCACATACCTTCATAAACACCCATATGCTTCCATATACACCCATAAACATCTACACACAGCCATATGCACCCATGTACATCCATGTACACCTGTATGCACACACACACACTTTCAGCGTACTCACTGGCTGGAGAAGGTGTGCTGTATCCACTGATGGGCAGCGCAGGCACCGCGGGGGGCGACAGACCACCCAGCACATGAGGGAAGAAGTAGGAGAAGTGCGGGACGGGGAAGCCATTCAAGTGAGGGCTCGGGTTACCCTTCCCGGACATGACCACTGGACCGGTCACTGCTGGACCGGCCACCACGGTAACACGTATGTACACACACACAAACACACCGTCACGGCCGTTAGGCTGAAGGCCTCACGAGGCTCCGGCCCCCATCGGGAAGCCTCGGGGGAGTGGCTTCAGGGACGGGATGGGGCGGCCAGCGGAAGGGTGAGTCTCCTTAAAGCGACGACTCGACAGAATCCAAACCAGAGGAGAAGTCCGGGGCTGGGAGGATCCGAACAGCTAGGGTTCACAAGAAGCTTCTAGAAGATTGGGTTCCATAGGGTGACCACAGTGACCATTTGGGCTGCTTCCCGCCCACTTTGCATTGGAAAGGACGGCCCTAGAGAGAAAAAGAGAGACAGGAAACGAGAGCTTTCAGTTGTGATAATGTAACATAAACATCCCGGTTCTTCATATACAAGGAACAGCTCTTGTAGACGGTTCTAGATAGTTCCAGAAAGGGTTCTACAACTGCCAAGGTTGAGTTAAAGAACCCTTTTTCAGTACAATGTATGAACGGGGTGTACGAAGTTTGTCAGGCGTTTCTTTTTAGCGCAGTTGCTATAGCTTCGCTCAAAAGTCATGTCCTGAGTCTTTTAATGAATCATGTGTGTGTTTTTTTTTTGGGCGTAACGTGCAGTAATAAACCAATCAGCGTGTCTCTCGTCATACCCTTTAAGAGCCAGGTGTGGTCAAACTGACCTTGGCGGGTTGCTATTTCAGTGGTGTAAAGCGTTGGGGGGGTTCGAGCATCTGGTTGCACGCGCCTGTGTTGATAATTCACTGCCAAGATAGCAACGAACGAACGTCTGACTGTTGACAAACATCTGCCTAGACTGTTTTCAGTCAGTGGAGCTGCTGCTTTGTTTTCCGTTGCCGAGATACACAGCAATATGCCAGAAACTGACCTGAAGACCCCTCATTTAGAATCCACCACCAGATATATTCGTAAGCCTCGTTGCTGTTGAAACAATGCAGACGTGAAAAAAGACTGTTGGCGGGGTGGAAGATAAGAAGGAGCATCGCCCAAAGTGTTAACGTGCAGTAAATAGTGCGTAATTTCTTCATTTATTCACTTATTTATTCGGTTGTTTATTTGTATAATTTCATCACTATCCGTTTTACGTGCCCCTTCTTAGCATGGCTCCGGCGGCCGCTAATTACCGCTCGCCCCGATGAAGCCGTTCGAACGTGAATCTGAAAAACCGAAACACCGCAGTGTGGATGCCAAGCTCGCCAAGTGTTTTGCCATTAAAAGCGTCGTTTCTGGCCCTAATGAACGGCTACGTCTCCGGCCTAATGCTACAAAAACACCCCCTTCATGCTAATTAGTGCCTCAGAACATCACACGCGCTACCACGGCAATGACTGGAGGATAAAAAGCAAAGATATAAAAGTGGAAACTAGAAAAGGAAGCTGCTCCAGCCATTAATTATGGAGCTCCCAGTGGGCCGCCAATAAAACTCCATTAAAAACAGTAATGCAGTAATGCCTGAGGTTTATTTATTCTTCTTTCTGCTTGTTCTGGTGCACACACACACACACACACATACCACACACACTTGTACACACCCGGTTGACCGCACAGTACCACTAAAAAAAAAAAAGAAAAGAACTCGATGGACTTGGAAAAAACTCTACACAGTGGAGGTGAACGGACGACGGTAAAACAGTGGGAAGTGTGTTTTTAGGAAATATGGGGACTACTTTTTTAACCTTAGAACGCCCTGCATGGATCCCTCCACCAGGTTTAACATGTTTGAACCAAAGCCGGCTCAAAACCAGATCGGTACCGTCTCAAGACCAGTCTGGTTAAAGGGAGGTGGTTTTTACATACTTCAGAATTCACTCACGACGTCGGGATACATGCAAGGTGTTAGCAGGAAAAAAGTAGTGCCTTGCGATAAACCCATTTCGGTCAGATTTCCCTCTGTTTTATCATCGTTAAGCTCAGAGGACTCGCGTAGGTTGTCTGCTGGGTTTGGATAGTAAATAAAATGCCTATATTATTGCTGTAGTCACGGCGACTGATGCCTGGTTCCATTCCCCACCACTGTAAAGAAATCTAAAACTGTAAGTTTCTCCATAATGGATCCTTTTACCCCAAATCCGCCCTGACTGAGCGTTCGCATCTCGGCCGCTGAATTCTACAGCAATTTTGAAATATTGGTGGAATTCCCCTTTAATGTAACAAGGCAGCCATACAAGCTTGAATGAACCTCAATAGTGTGAATTAACACCAATCAAATAACAACACTACGAAACAACTAACACACACACACACACACACACACACACACTCAAGCACACCTCAGCCAGCCTGCAAAACACCAACACCAACCCACCCACCAGACGGCCCCTGGAATCACCCTGGTCTCTGTGGCGACGGCCCGCTGACCCCTGCGGCATCTCTTAGTAATGAAAAACCAACAGCAGCCTTACTCAAGCTTCACCACACACACACACACACACACATGGACACACCCAGCACGGGAGGAGGGTGTCGCAACCACTGGTGACGTCTTAACAACACACACACCACAAAATCACACGTAACATTTACTTTACGCAACAGCTACATGTTGATTTTAGATAAAAAGCTGCTTAAAATATAATATTAAATAATAACAGATCAGAAAGTATGACAACTGATCTGTTTAGGCCACGCCCACTAACAAATTCAGCTGGGAAAGCTGGAAAATCCCATTCGACAAAGCAAAAACTAGTCAAAATAATGCGTTAATTCAATAAATTTATGATAAATCAATTAACAAATCAATCAATTATCAATTCAGTTAATTAATGATTAAATCAAGTAATGATCCAATCAATTAACAATTCAATCAATTAGTGATTCAATCAAGTAATGATTCAATCAATTAACAATTCAATTAATTAGTGATTCAATAAATTAACGATTCAATCAAGTAAAAATTCTGTGAGGTAACAATTCAATCAATTATCAATTCCATCAGGTAATGATGAATCAATTAACCATTCAATCAAGTAAAACTTTAATCAAGTAAAATGAAATCAATGAATTAATCATGATCAATCGCATTAAAAGCAGCCTATGCTTCAATATGAGCCTCCTTTCAGCTTCAGTTTCAGGTCGAATGGGATTTCCCCCCAGCATTCTCTAAAGCTTGTCCAACTTAGCAACAGTCGCTATGAAAGAATGCATTTGTGGGTGGGGCCTAAACAGGTCATTTGAAGTAGTAACAGCAGCATCAGGATAATAGCACATCTCTGCCAGGGTCTCACTGCCCTATCTCTCTCTCTCTCTCTCTCTCTCACACATACACACACACACACACACACACACTTGTCAGAAGAGAAGCCCCCTGTGACATTTGTGCCTCTATCAGAAAGGTCAGCCTGTAATTACCCTAAATGCCAGTGAACATGCACCTGAAGAAACACACAATGATATATATGTGTGTGTGTGTGTGTGTGTGTGTGTCCCAAAGAGGATGATAGGCACTTCAGAGAGCATCACCGATTTAAAAGCGCGCACACACACACACACACACACACACTTAACATTTATTTTATGTAACGGACACAGAACATTTTATATTAAATAATAACAGATCAGAAATGATAGGAATTAAATTAATTGGATTAAAGCTCCTAGGCTTGGATTCCCAGACAGGGATTAAGACTAGACTAGATTTACAGAGTTGGACTAAGACTTAGATTAAGATTTAGTGTAGTGTATTAATGGGTGTAATTAGCATGCGTAATGCACATTCTGTGTGTAGTGTGTGTGTGTGTGTGTGTGTGAGTGTATTCATCTCTTTAAGGGGACTCCAGGATTGGAATATGAATGTTGCCGCTGGTGTAAAAAATGTAAAAGAGGCCTAAGATGATCTTTAGCTGAGGACGGAGGTTAGCCTTGTAGCCTGGGTTAGCATTAGCATTTAGCTCAGTGTGTGAGAGCTTGTATGTATGTGTGTGTGTGTGTGTGTGTGTGTGTAGGGCCAGCCCTGCTATTGACACAGCTGGTCGGGAGGAAAAGATTGCTTAATATGAAATATGAAGAAATCAGTAAAGTGAAGAAGGGAGTGGACTGAGAGGAAGAAGAAAAAAAATCAGACAGGCTCACACACACACACACACACACACACACACACACATACACACACACACATACAGGGTTTAGGGTCTTGAGAACCCCCCCAATCCCTCCACTTCTAGTTCTTTTCCCCATCAGATGAAGCCTGAAAGTGATGATGCTCAGTGTGGACAGAAGCCCCGCCCCCAAATGTCTGATAACAGGGTGGTTCTACCCAGTGCAACAACTCAGTTATTGATTAATTATTAGTAATTATTCCCCGGAAGACTCCTTCATCCACACACACACACACACACACACATATGAACACAGGTAGACGTGTGCTGTTCCTCTCTGGAAGCAATAAAGATGATGTTTTTAACTGGAGCAGGGGGGCACTGACCTGTGACACACACACACACACACACACACACACTCTTCCTAGAAGGGCCTTGCAGAGGGGTTTCCAAAGCTCGTCACACTCGTGAGATGAGGCCTCTTTTATAATGAAAAACACATTTCAGCACCACTACTACTGCGCACACACACACACACACTTGCACACACACACACACACACACACACACACACACTTGCACACACACACACACTTGCACACACACACACACACCTCTCCAGCTCAGCCAACTTCGGACATCAGAATATCCAGCAGTCGTGTCTTTAAACAAGTCACTAGGGCTCCTCTCAATATGCAGTTTAAGCCCCACCCACTTTCTATGTTACAGCTGGTTTCCACGGTTACGTAACACCTGTCTCCAAAAGTAAGCTACACCCTTTTTACACTACCAGCATAATGTTGGTCACACTACACGTATTCATTTAATAGCTACACTACATCCGTTTCCATGGTAACGCTGCACTCACTCATCATCATTTTTGCAGTACATTACAATTCCTGCTGTCATTCCCATAGTTGTGATATACCTGTTTCCATAGCTACGCTACATCTATTTACATAGTAACGCTGCATTTAAGGCCATAGCTACACTACATCCATTTCCGTGGTAACGCCGTCCCTATTTCCATAGCTACACTACATCCACTTCCTTAGTAACATGGCATATGTTTCCATAGCTATACTACATCCATTTCCATGGTAATGCTGCCCCTATTTCCATAGCTACACTATGTCCATTTCCATGGTAACGCTGCCCCTTTTTCTACAGCCACACTATGTCCACTTTCGTGGAAATGCTAAACCTGTTTCCATAGCTACGCTACATCTTTTTACATAGTAAAAACATAGCATTTAAGGCCACAGCTACACTACGTCCATTTCCATGGTAACGCTGCATTTTGATAATACACTAGTAAGGGTATCCTTCCCATGGTCACGATAGTTCATTTCTATAGTAATGCTACGACTGTCTCATGGTTTCACTACACTAATACTGGACAAAAGTATTGGGACACCTTGTCATTCACCTTTCTTCTGGAATCAAAGGTATTTAAAAGAGCTGATCCTGTGTGTGTGCATTTGCACATCTGTGTCAGCAGCAGCAAAATGGGTGCATAGCTAAATACACTCAGTGTAAATGTTTGTGGAGGTGTCCACAAACATTTGGACATATAGTATACATGCATTACCATGGTTACCCCCCCCCCCCCTCTCTGTCTCTGATGCAGTCAGGCTAAATGTCACATGTTTTCTATAAAGCTCACTTTAGCCCCCTGTTTACCGATACACTGCGGATGTGCTGTAAACACACGGCCTCTAAACGCAATTCAATTACAGTGTGTGTGTGTGTGTGTGTGTGTGTGTGGTTGCTGTACTTCAGGATTCCCCCTCCTGCTCAATCTATCAGCTTAAACTCAGGAAGGTCAGTCAAAAATCAATGTAGCTACAAGGCTAATGTCTAATAGTCTGAAGGAATGAGCGTGTGGATCATAGGAACATTATAGAGCATTATAGAGCGCCCCCTATGCTTCCTGTAGTGTATTACAGTCTGTCAGAATGAGCGTGTGGATCATATGAACATTATAGGGCATTATAGAGCGCCCCCTACGCTTCCTGTAGTGTATTACAGTCTGTCAGAATGAGCGTGTGGATCATATGAACATTATAGGGCATTATAGAGCGCCCCCTACGCTTCCTGTAGTGTATTACAGTCTGTCAGAATGAGCGTGTGGATCATATGAACATTATAGAGCATTATAGAGCGCCCCCTATGCTTCCTGTAGTGTATTACAGTCTGTCAGAATGAGCGTGTGGATCATATGAACATTATAGAGCATTATAGAGCGCCCCCTACGCTTCCTGTAGTGTATTACAGTCTGTCAGAATGAGTGTGTGGATCATATGAACATTATAGAGCATTATAGAGCGCCCCTACACTTCCTGTAGTGTATTACAGTCTGTCAGAATGAGCGTGTGGATCATATGATCATTATAGAGCATTATAGAGCGCCCCCTACACTTCCTGTAGCGTATTACAGTCTGTCAGAATGAGCGTGTGGATCATATGAACATTATAGAGCATTATAGAGCGCCCCCTACGCTTCCTGAAGTGTCCCAATACTTTTATAACATTTATAGCAGGTTTTCCATCACCATGAAGAACCCTGTACCCCTTTAACCAGGACAAGAACCATTTCAGCAGTCAAACAGATCTTGGTTCTGTCGTGGTTCTGTACAGAACCATCCCTCTCACTAAAGAACCCTTGAAGAACCCCTTTTAAAGGATGTATGTCATGTCGGTTTGTCCGTTTATCTAGACAGCAGTGTGTGTAGCTCTGTATGGAGTTCTGTGTAAGGGGTGGAATGCATTACACAACTCCACCACATATGACTGTGACTGCATTTCCCAGAATGCATCAGGAAGGTGGGAGCTCAGCATGACCTTTGGAAATGAGTGAAACAGGACGCTGTGAACGTGAACAACAGCACACACATACACACACACACATACACACACACAGAAACACAAAGTTGTGTGATGAAGGCCAAAAGGGTTCATGGATACAGCTACATGCAGTCACACACACACACACACACACATTATAAGTGTAATATATTACATTCTACTATATTATACAACAACAGGTGTGTATTTGTGTATATCAGTATATCAGGGCATACAGGTGTATATCTGTTTATATCAGTATATATATGGATGTGTATCTATGTATATAGATGTACAGTTTCAGTGTATATAAGTGTACATTAATGTATATCAGTGTATATAGATGTGTATCTGTGTATATAGGTGTGTATGAGTGTATGTAGATGTGTATCAGTGTATATAGGTGTGTATGAGTGTATGTAGGTGTGTAACAGTGTATATAGACGTGTATCAGTGTATATAGATGTGTATCAGTGTGTATATAGGTGTGTATCAGTGTATATAGGTGTGTATCAGTGTATATAGGTGTGTATCAGTGTATATAGATGTGTTTCAGTGTATATAGATGTGTATCAGTGTATATAGATGTGTATCAGTGTATATAGGTGTGTATCAGTGTGTATAGGTGTGTATCAGTGTATATAGATGTGTATCAGTGTATATAGATGTGTATCAGTGTATATAGGTGTGTATCAATGTGTATAGGTGTGTATCAGTGTATATAGATGTGTATCAGTGTATTTCAGTGTTTACAGGCGTATACTGGAGTGTATCAGTGTGTGAAGTGGAATCAGCTGCTTTAGGAGGGAGTGTGTGTTCCTTGAGGGCTCAAACAGATGAGTATTGACTGAAGCACTGATTGATTGGCACGTGTGAGATGAGATGTTTAGCCAATATCATTGCTGGTTACTTATTTACCCCCACAGAGAATGGTGTGTGTGTGTGTGTGTGTGTTTGTGTGTGTGTGTGTGTGTGTGTGTGTGTGTGTGTAAACTTTTTCAGCATTATATGAAAACACGGCGAGCGTCACAGCCACACAGTTGTGGGTTCGGTACCTGAACTGCCGCTGCTGATCACAGGGTTGTGGGTTCAGTAGCTGAACTGCCGCTGCTGATCACAGGATTGTGGGTTCAGTAGCTGAACTGCCGCTGCTGATCACAGGGTTGTGGGTTCAGTAGCTGAACTGCCGCTGCTGATCACAGGGTTGTGGGTTCAGTAGCTGAACTGCCGCTGCTGATCACAGGGTTGTGGGATCAGTACCTGAACTGCCGCTGCTGATCACAGGGTTGTGGGTTCAGTATCTGAAGTGCCGCTGCTGATCACAGGGTTGTGGGATCAGTATCTGAAGTGCCGCTGCTGATCACAGGGTTGTGGGTTCAGTAGCTGAACTGCCGCTGCTGATCACAGGGTTGTGGGTTCAGTATCTGAAGTGCCGCTGCTGATCACAGGGTTGTGGGTTCAGTAGCTGAACTGCCGCTGCTGATCACAGGGTTGTGGGTTCAGTATTTGAACTGCCGCTGCTGATCACAGGGTTGTGGGTTCAGTATTTGAACTGCCGCTGCTGATCACAGGGTTGTGGGTTCAGTAGCTGAACTGCCGCTGCTGATCACAGGGTTGTGGGTTCAGTATTTGAACTGCCGCTGCTGATCACAGGGTTGTGGGTTCAGTATTTGAACTGCCGCTGCTGATCACAGGGTTGTGGGTTCAGTAGCTGAACTGCCGCTGCTGATCACAGGGTTGTGGGTTCAGTATCTGAAGTGCCGCTGCTGATCACAGGGTTGTGGGTTCAGTATCTGAAGTGCCGCTGCTGATCACAGGGTTGTGGGTTCAGTATCTGAAGTGCCGCTGCTGATCACAGGGTTGTGGGATCAGTATCTGAAGTGCCACTGCTGATCACAGGGTTGTGGGTTCAGTAGCTGAACTGCCGCTGCTGATCACAGGGTTGTGGGTTCAGTATCTGAAGTGCCGCTGCTGATCACAGGGTTGTGGGTTCAGTATCTGAAGTGCCGCTGCTGATCACAGGGTTGTGGGTTCAGTATTTGAACTGCCGCTGCTGATCACAGGGTTGTGGGTTCAGTATTTGAACTGCCGCTGCTGATCACAGGGTTGTGGGTTCAGTATCTGAAGTGCCGCTGCTGATCACAGGGTTGTGGGATCAGTACCTGAACTGCCGCTGCTGATGGCTGGCCCTGTGCTCGGACACCGCTGTACTGTACCATTTATACTGTACTTAACTGAACTACTGAGGAATTTACGGAGGACTCTGGTCAAGCCTTTGACCTAGTAACAGTGGCAGGCTGTGAGTAAGTGTGAGGATGTACTGTATCTTATCTCTTCAGTATCAGCTGAAACACACAAACACTGAAGAGACAGCGAGAAAAACAAAGCCACAGTGAAGAGATTGGTCATGAAGATTAGAACAGAACACGCCTGAATAGACCACAGAGGCTACACACCCTTTACCCTTTACCCATGCACACACACACCACTCTCGTCTTATCGCACATGTGGTTTGACTTTTCATGCAACCTTTTCCCTCCAAACGTTTTGACAAATTAACATTTTAAAGCTGTATTAAACTCCCACAAATCCTCTTTCAAAAAACCTTAACATTCCTAAACATTAAACAACACACACTGACCTTTAACTCAGATTCCGAAATTCCGAAATTCCTCAAATTGTTTAACTTCCCTAGATTCTCAAATATTACAAATTCACTGCCTTCCAAAACATCCCCAAAATGTCCCCACTAAATGTCCCCAGATTCCTAATTAGTATCCACAGTCCCAAAAACTGTCCCCGTGTTCCCAAACAATATACTCCCAATTTACAAACTCTAAAAAAATCTGCAAAACATTGCCAGATTCTGACATTTTCAACATACCAATAATCTAAATTGTCATTAAAAGTCCCAAAAATATAACAAAATGTATATTAAGGAAAATATAAAACATTCCAAATGCTAATAAATGTCCAAAAAAGCTCAACTATTTAACAACATAGCTTAAACTTCTTAAAATTCTTAATAATAAATTTACATTTTTAGTAAATGTCCCCATGGTTCCCAAACATTTAACTAAATGTCCAAAAAAAATGTAAGAAAATATTAAATATTCCAAATGATAATAAATGTCCAGAAATTCCAATATTGTACCAACATTTTTAACAGCACTACCATCAAAAAATAATCTTAAACAAGATGAAAGTCTTAAGAAAATATCCCTAAAACACCCAAATCTTAAAGTAAATGTCCCCCAAATGTCCCCAAATATCTAATACCATACTGTAGAATGTCCCCTTTCTTATTAAACAAATGAACATAAAAATAAATCAATAATAAAATCTTAAACTACAATAAATTTGATGTTTTTAGCTTCTGAAATCACAAACATGAGCTCTAAATGACCCCACCCCCACCCCCACCCATATCACAACAACAGCGTCCCTCGCTTCCCTACGATGACTGTCCTATGATAAACTCATCTGCCCCGCCCCCTCCCCTGTCACCACGGTGATTGCAGCTCTCTGATTAAAATCAATCAATCAAAGGAAGAGGGCATTAACCACCATCACCGGTCCCTCCCTTCATAGCCACAGGGTCCCACACCCACACAACGTCCTGACCTTCTACTACCAACACCAAATGTACTGACGTCCCGTACTGCGAGGTCTACAAACACAACACACACACACACACACACACACACATCACACACACCAGACCAGCTGTACAGCTCTTCACCTAAAGCAGCTCAGGTTAGTGTCCCACAGCATGAAGAACCACAGCAGGGACAAGGACGCCCTCACTGACTCTGCCCCTGCCCCTGACCTCTGACCTACTCAACCTAGACAATGAGAGCATTTTTAAACCCTCCCTACAGGCTGAGAAAGGTCAAATCCTCGGTCACCGCTGTCTGTGGTTCAATATGGAGCTCAATCCCGCAATAAAACTCATGCTAAAGCAGGGGGAGCTAAGCTAATACTAATTCGTCAGGCTAGATTAGCGGGATCTTTGCGGCTCGGGCCCCTGGGCAGGAGACTAAGGCCTGGTTGAATCCAGGCCGATTCTGTTGAGAAACTCAGCCAAAAGCACCAGAGGAACGAGGATACCAGCGCCCTCCTCCTGCAGATATGACCCTCCACTATTGTAGTCATTGTATCCTCATGGTCACTCTTTTACAACAAACACCAGCTACCTTTTACACTGTGGGAACATTTAATGGCAAATGGACCAAAAGCGATGCTTCAAAATCATATGTACTTACATCTAATGGGAGATTCTATCCATTTTCAAATATTCTGTATTAATAATAATGGTTCCAATTTGGCGTGAAGCGCTCCCCAGTACGAATCGTTCACAGTGGTGGTGAATGGAACCAGACGTCTCAAGAGTTTAACGCCTCACAGAAAACCCCCCTGTCAGAAATTTCTTACACCACAGTTATAAATACACTGTTATATTGCAGTACAATAGGTTTGAGATATTTTTATTAAAACAAAACCAATAATGAAGCAATAGTGGAAGGATATACTGTATGAGGGGTGTTGTCCTATACAGTATATATATATATAGTCCTCAAACTCCTGTATTTTCAGATTTCTAATTTGCAAAAACACATGAAATATTCATCAGTTAATAAACCACTCGGGATAGCTGTGTTTACATCTCAACAACTACATTCTGCAGAACCTTTGAGGGACTTTGTTAGACTTCCCCTTTAAACACTGCTGTAAAATGACCAGAGGCATGAGGCTCTTGTCACAACATAATGATATATAACACCAGACACTTTCTGTTGAGTCAAACACGCATTATGGCGATTTCCTACTCAAGCCTTTGCAAATGAGACGTCAGTGTGACGGACAGGCCAGAGAAAGTACTAATGTATTATAGTGGCCACAGGAGAAAAAGGAAAGACCTTTAGATGAGATGCCCTGGAATATAAACGTGTGTGTGGAGGTGTTTTTACATTAATAAATGAAATATATATATCCCATATATAACATAATACTACTACATTTACATATGAAATCATATATATATATACATATGTGAGAAAAGACCATGCTCAGTCCAGGAACGTCCCACCAAGTTAGCTGTTTCCAAGATGCGACCAGCTTAAGTCCGACATGCTAATATCTTGCCTTTCTAGACATAAGTCAAATCACGTACAGCTGACTGGTGTGCTCACTTATTTATCCATGCAGCAAACCCCATCACATGGCATCTTGGACGTCCCAGGCCGAGTTCATTCCAAAACCACAGGGTGGTCATAATGTTCTGATATGACTGTGACAGCGGGCGAAGAGTGGTAGCATCTCGGAAACCATTAACTCTGATTGTATTCCAGAGCTGCCGTAGTGAAGCTGTACCGAGAACGCTTTTCTCATACACTGAGCACCTCCCAATAGCTGAACAGTGGTGCCCTACTGGCCACTGATGCCAGAAGGGAGTGGTACAGAGCAATCTACATGCCACTGTGGAGCAGCTAACCTCTATACTGACCATCTATATGGCTATAGTCCATGCCATGACGTCTTGCTAGTATCATGTAATTATGGTTTTCCCCACTGTTAGGTAGGTGGTCATCATATTCTGATATGACCGTGTATATATATTTCAGTACTTGGTTGTGTATCGTGTGTATTGTGTGTGTCCCTGTCTTCGGGCCTGTCTCAGGATGAGTGTTCTGTCCCTGCATGCACCCACGATGCAAAGCTTTTTTACACACCCTCTTACTGCATGAGCGGCCAGAACATTGCGTGCTCTATCTCTCCGCCGATCTCTAGTTCTCTCCTGTCCAAACATCTCTCCATCTCCCCGTTCTACTCCAAATTTCTGGATCTGTCTCATTCCTCTTTTCTTGTGGGGTTATTATTTTTTCATCTGTGATATTTTTGGAAGGGGTCCGGGTACGCTGATGAATGAAGCAACAAAGGAAATGAATCTGACGGCACAGATATAGAGATGAAGAGAGAGAGAGAGAGTGAGAGAGATGGGTATGCTATTAGGATGAGCTTCTGAAATTCAGCTTGATTTCGTCGCGGACCTCCTCTGGGAGACTCCACATGGACTATTCTGCTACCCCCCCCCACACACAGCTCCACCCACTGATTAGCACCCACGCCTGTTCCTCATATTTTACTTGACAGCCTGCTGTGTGCAGTCTTTTGTTTGTAAGGTTCCTTATTCTCGCAAATTCCAGGCCTTGCCAGGAACGTGGGCTAGGTGGTGTCCAGGTGGGAATGGGCCCCATCATTACGATCCACTCTAACCTCACATGTGAGGTATGACCCAGATGGGGTCCATGCGTACCTTCTACAGGTCCCATCACTGACCCTGGTGGGATCCTGGTGGGCATATCTGGGTTTATACTCCCAAATGAAAGAAAATAATGTCATTTAAACCACTGCAACCGTCACTGCCCACATGCTTCTATGCGTCCTGTACGCTGGCATGGATCTTAAGCCAAGCCATCCACTAGAGGGCAGTTCAGAGACAAATGTTTGAACCAACAGCAAATTAGTAGCAGCCCATACGGCCAACCCATATGGCAGTGGCCGTGTGTTGCTATTGGCTACACTGCCCCCCGATTTTCAGTGGAACTGCTCTGTTCCGTCCATATCCGTAGGATTTTAGAGAACGTGCCCAAATATGGACAAATGGTCTCTTTGGACACTGGTATATTGCCCATAGCCTTGATCAATTCATGGAAGTACTGACCCTGGCAGTCTCACTTACCTCTCATAAGAGACCAAGGAAACTGACTGGCTGCTGGCTACATCAGACACTTGCGTGCAAGGGGCAGAGTCATCCAATCTTATCAGGGCAAAGACCCTTGTGTGAGACCCTGGTGTGTCCACGCCGGCCTATCAAACCAGGGCATACTGTTCAGACTGTCCCTCGCCTCCACTGTGATCCAGGTGCCCAGGTAGGAATCGCTCTTTGGGCATTGGTCTGGACTCCAATGCCCCTCCCTACGTGGCTAGTGGTATTTATGCGTCGTTCTGAGGTCTGCTTCTTCATGCAGAGTAGTGATGAACACCAACACGTCTCTGCCAGACAGGGGTGTGTTGTACCAGCACAGGAATGCAAACAGCTTGTGGCCGGCGTGGATAACTTCGCAAGTTTCCATCTGGGCCCCCTTGTCTTTTTGCCCGTGCCAGAACCAGACATGTTAACTCATCTTAAAGATTTTTCATAGTAAACACACAGAACTGCCTCGAGATCAGACTCAACTTTCCACCTGCTGGAGCATTCTCCAAGGAAACGAAACCATAAGAACCACTGAGGACCAAAGTTGGCCTGCTAAATAGAGACGTCCATGGAACAGAACAGAAACCCAGGAAGAGATATCCTACACCACAAATATTTTTGAAGATGTGGAAGAATTGCAGTGCAAGGATGAACATCTAGACAGCTCTGGGCTTACGATGACATAGCAGGAACAGAATGGTATTACAGCTGAGCAGGGATATTGGCCTGGGTTCCATTGAAGAGATTATCTCCTGCATGAAGGCAGCAGTGATGAGACCTAGTCCTCACTGAACCACAATCACAGCCCCATTTTCTTCAGATCACCACCACAACAGACCTTCACAGGAACGTTTAAGGAACTCACACAGATCAAGGGACCAAACCTTTGGCTTCTCTATTCAGCAGCTCTGGCATTCAGGATGTCAGCTTCTGCTTCTGTGTAGAATCTACACTGTAGCCTACGTGTAGATGCGTTCCCTACGGCATACCTTAGGCTTTAGTCTGACGGGCACCTCCCCCAGAATAGTGACTACGTATCAAGGCAATGCAGACCGCAACAACTGAAATGAGATGAAGCAAAAGAGATGTCAGCCAACCAAGCAAACTCTGAGAAAATTTCCAGAGGACTACCCTCCCTGTCCACATCGACTGCACTACTGTGTTCTTCTGACCAGACCAAGTCTTCATAGACAGTAGATGCAGATCCTGGACCTACTGGAGCACAAATGGTCCAGTTCTCCCACACTTCACCATCAAATTTTCATCCAAAAGGACCAGCAACTAAAAAAGGGAAATGGTCTCTATGATCAGACATTAGAAATCTGAGGACCTCCCAGTTTGTGGATCTACCACAAAACAACCAGAGCTTGCAAGCAACAACCCTGAATTAGATGCAGTACAAGAGATGTCCTTCACAAAGCAGTTCCAGGACAAACCAGGCTTCGGGCTTCAAGCTGCCAACTGCATGAACTCTGAGAAGTCCAGAGGCGTACGCTTCCTGACCCACATTCACTGCACTTTTGTCTTCTTCTGACCAGACCAACCCTCTACAGGCAGTAGATGGAGAGCCTGGACCTGGACATTCTCCTGTTCCCCACAAATTTCCATCCAAGATGTCCAGCAACCTACCAAAGAAAACCTAGAGCTTGAGGACCTAATATGGAAGGACAAGAAGATGCAGATCTTCAGATGACCTTCAAGAAACAGAGGTCTTCAAATCTGGACCTTGAGTCCAGTTTCCAGTTACAGATACAGTTAATGTCAAGGGTCAGATCGGAAGACCACCATTTACGCAAATCAGAAGTGACCCATATCCAGATCCACACTCTTGCACTACTCTCAAAGGCCCTGCAAGGTCACACAAGCTTATGCTCTCTCATGGGTTCATTGGAAGTTATTGGAAGCTTGTTCTAGCACTGTGTGCTTTCTTGGCCACTGGGCCCCAGGTAAGGAGTTGCCTAATCCTTCTCAGGAGCCCAAAACCATCATTGCATTACTATTGCCATACCTAGTGAAGAGAGTGGTAAGCGTGATGCTTGCTTGACCACTCAAGAATCATCTTTATGCTATGATGCTTTTGGAAAACCCAGTACTGAAAGGTCGGGTCATGGAATCCCGTTGCGCTCTCTCGAACTCCTGGACTCCGAACTGCTTTGTCTCTGGGGATCGACCTCACAATCGCCTGACAAGAGGACCTACAACTTTGGCAGTTGCCTAATCCCTCCCTGGAGCCCAAAACCATCATAGTGTTAAGAACTTCAGATCTTCTTAAGCTGTGGAGAGAGTGTTCAGTGTGATGCTCGCTCGACCATTTAGGAATCTTGAATCTTCAGGAAACCCAGCCCTGGTCAGTTGGGACTGGGAAACGTATCTCCGTAGGCCTGTATCTGTCCACAGGGTGCGTCCTAAACTTTACAGTGAACAGAAATGAAGAGCGAAAGGAAGTGGCGGGAAGAAGGGACGGAGGCGCCGACAAACATTATTATTATTTATAATAATAATGTTTTTATAATTATTATTTTTTCATCTGTGATATTTTTGGAAGGGGTCCGGGTACGCTGATGAATGAAGCAACAAAGGAAATGAATCTGACGGCACAGATATAGAGATGAAGAGAGAGAGAGAGAGTGAGAGAGATGGGTATGCTATTAGGATGAGCTTCTGAAATTCAGCTTGATTTCGTCGCGGACCTCCTCTGGGAGACTCCACATGGACTATTCTGCTACCCCCCCCACACACAGCTCCACCCACTGATTAGCACCCACGCCTGTTCCTCATATTTTACTTGACAGCCTGCTGTGTGCAGTCTTTTGTTTGTAAGGTTCCTTATTCTCGCAAATTCCAGGCCTTGCCAGGAACGTGGGCTAGGTGGTGTCCAGGTGGGAATGGGCTCTGAGTGGGTTTGGGCCCCATCATTACAATCCACTCCAACCTCACATGTGAGGTATGACCCAGATGGGGTCCATGCGTACCTTCTACAGGTCCCATCACTGACCCTGTTGGGATCCTGGTGGGCATATCTGGGTTTATACTCCCAAATGAAAGAAAATAATGTCATTTAAACCACTGCAACCGTCACTGCCCACATGCTTCTATGCGTCCTGTACGCTGGCATGGATCTTAAGCCAAGCCATCCACTAGAGGGCAGTTCAGAGACAAATGTTTGAACC
This sequence comes from Salminus brasiliensis, assembly GCF_030463535.1. Taxonomy (NCBI): domain Eukaryota; kingdom Metazoa; phylum Chordata; class Actinopteri; order Characiformes; family Bryconidae; genus Salminus; species Salminus brasiliensis. The sequence continues at coordinate 32,098,168 of NC_132899.1, read as the reverse complement.
AACAGCAAATTAGTAGCAGCCCATACGGCCAACCCATATGGCAGTGGCCGTGTGTTGCTATTGGCTACACTGCCCCCCGATTTTCAGTGGAACTGCTCTGTTCCGTCCATATCCGTAGGATTTTAGAGAACGTGCCCAAATATGGACAAATGGTCTCTTTGGACACTGGTATATTGCCCATAGCCTTGATCAATTCATGGAAGTACTGACCCTGGCAGTCTCACTTACCTCTCATAAGAGACCAAGGAAACTGACTGGCTGCTGGCTACATCAGACACTTGCGTGCAAGGGGCAGAGTCATCCAATCTTATCAGGGCAAAGACCCTTGTGTGAGACCCTGGTGTGTCCACGCCGGCCTATCAAACCAGGGCATACTGTTCAGACTGTCCCTCGCCTCCACTGTGATCCAGGTGCCCAGGTAGGAATCGCTCTTTGGGCATTGGTCTGGACTCCAATGCCCCTCCCTACGTGGCTAGTGGTATTTATGCGTCGTTCTGAGGTCTGCTTCTTCATGCAGAGTAGTGATGAACACCAACACGTCTCTGCCAGACAGGGGTGTGTTGTACCAGCACAGGAATGCAAACAGCTTGTGGCCGGCGTGGATAACTTCGCAAGTTTCCATCTGGGCCCCCTTGTCTTTTTGCCCGTGCCAGAACCAGACATGTTAACTCATCTTAAAGATTTTTCATAGTAAACACACAGAACTGCCTCGAGATCAGACTCAACTTTCCACCTGCTGGAGCATTCTCCAAGGAAACGAAACCATAAGAACCACTGAGGACCAAAGTTGGCCTGCTAAATAGAGACGTCCATGGAACAGAACAGAAACCCAGGAAGAGATATCCTACACCACAAATATTTTTGAAGATGTGGAAGAATTGCAGTGCAAGGATGAACATCTAGACAGCTCTGGGCTTACGATGACATAGCAGGAACAGAATGGTATTACAGCTGAGCAGGGATATTGGCCTGGGTTCCATTGAAGAGATTATCTCCTGCATGAAGGCAGCAGTGATGAGACCTAGTCCTCACTGAACCACAATCACAGCCCCATTTTCTTCAGATCACCACCACAACAGACCTTCACAGGAACGTTTAAGGAACTCACACAGATCAAGGGACCAAACCTTTGGCTTCTCTATTCAGCAGCTCTGGCATTCAGGATGTCAGCTTCTGCTTCTGTGTAGAATCTACACTGTAGCCTACGTGTAGATGCGTTCCCTACGGCATACCTTAGGCTTTAGTCTGACGGGCACCTCCCCCAGAATAGTGACTACGTATCAAGGCAATGCAGACCGCAACAACTGAAATGAGATGAAGCAAAAGAGATGTCAGCCAACCAAGCAAACTCTGAGAAAATTTCCAGAGGACTACCCTCCCTGTCCACATCGACTGCACTACTGTGTTCTTCTGACCAGACCAAGTCTTCATAGACAGTAGATGCAGATCCTGGACCTACTGGAGCACAAATGGTCCAGTTCTCCCACACTTCACCATCAAATTTTCATCCAAAAGGACCAGCAACTAAAAAAGGGAAATGGTCTCTATGATCAGACATTAGAAATCTGAGGACCTCCCAGTTTGTGGATCTACCACAAAACAACCAGAGCTTGCAAGCAACAACCCTGAATTAGATGCAGTACAAGAGATGTCCTTCACAAAGCAGTTCCAGGACAAACCAGGCTTCGGGCTTCAAGCTGCCAACTGCATGAACTCTGAGAAGTCCAGAGGTGTACGCTTCCTGACCCACATTCACTGCACTTTTGTCTTCTTCTGACCAGACCAACCCTCTACAGGCAGTAGATGGAGAGCCTGGACCTGGACATTCTCCTGTTCCCCACAAATTTCCATCCAAGATGTCCAGCAACCTACCAAAGAAAACCTAGAGCTTGAGGACCTAATATGGAAGGACAAGAAGATGCAGATCTTCAGATGACCTTCAAGAAACAGAGGTCTTCAAATCTGGACCTTGAGTCCAGTTTCCAGTTACAGATACAGTTAATGTCAAGGGTCAGATCGGAAGACCACCATTTACGCAAATCAGAAGTGACCCATATCCAGATCCACACTCTTGCACTACTCTCAAAGGCCCTGCAAGGTCACACAAGCTTATGCTCTCTCATGGGTTCATTGGAAGTTATTGGAAGCTTGTTCTAGCACTGTGTGCTTTCTTGGCCACTGGGCCCCAGGTAAGGAGTTGCCTAATCCTTCTCAGGAGCCCAAAACCATCATTGCATTACTATTGCCATACCTAGTGAAGAGAGTGGTAAGCGTGATGCTTGCTTGACCACTCAAGAATCATCTTTATGCTATGATGCTTTTGGAAAACCCAGTACTGAAAGGTCGGGTCATGGAATCCCGTTGCGCTCTCTCGAACTCCTGGACTCCGAACTGCTTTGTCTCTGGGGATCGACCTCACAATCGCCTGACAAGAGGACCTACAACTTTGGCAGTTGCCTAATCCCTCCCTGGAGCCCAAAACCATCATAGTGTTAAGAACTTCAGATCTTCTTAAGCTGTGGAGAGAGTGTTCAGTGTGATGCTCGCTCGACCATTTAGGAATCTTGAATCTTCAGGAAACCCAGCCCTGGTCAGTTGGGACTGGGAAACGTATCTCCGTAGGCCTGTATCTGTCCACAGGGTGCGTCCTAAACTTTACAGTGAACAGAAATGAAGAGCGAAAGGAAGTGGCGGGAAGAAGGGACGGAGGCGCCGACAAACAGCGAGCGAGAAAGTAGACGGAGAGGTGGAAAAACCCGAAGGGAATGAGCCGGAGCGCGGAGCGGCGGGATGGAGATAAAGGAGGGCGATGGAGAGAGCCTTTATTGCCTCTAACTGTATTTCCCTGTGCCTCCTCTATTGTGTTGCGCTGGTGTTGGAGATGCAAATGGTCTTTTCTCCTCCACCCCCGCAAACAATATTGCGATTTCCACCAGCGCCATCCATTCTGCCGAGGGGGGGGTGGGGGGTGCGGCGACGGAGGGAAGGAAAGATGGATGGAAGTCTGAACTTTAATCAGGAGGGAGCCCGGAGCGATGAAGCACCTCCTTTTTTTCCTCTGTGGATGGATACAGGTTAATCATTCACACATGCACACATACACACACTCCGATATATATATATATATATATATATACGCCATGGTCACATGACCATAACAGATACTGTGGCGACAATCCATCTCTTTCCCATCAGCCTTTTGTGGAATACTATCACCTCCCACGCTTTCCCAAACACACACACACACACACACACACACACACCCAGAGCAGATGATAAGAAGAAACAGACCAAAGCAATCATCACCTTTCTGAGCCATTAGCACAGCAAAGCGCACAGCAGTCCAAGACTGGCTCCATCGCTCTCTCTCTCTCTCTCTCTCTCTCCGAAAACACACACTCGATCCAAAAAGAACACACACGCTATCTAGGATGCCGTACGATAGACCAAACAAAATCTGCTAGGCATAAAATGTCCCCAAAAATCATTCAATACAGTGGCATGCAAAAGTCTGGGCACCCCTGGTTTAACCGTTCTGCCACTGTGAATAGTTGAGGGAGTGGAAGATGAACCGATCTCGAGAAGGCTGCTGCCCGTGCCACTGGCTGCAACGCAAACCTGAAGCATGAGCAATCGACCGCCCCCTACCACCATTGCTTGAGTGGGGGTCTGCCGGCGTAAGTTTGGTAAGTTTGAGGACTGGGGGGTTTTGAGTGTGGCTCTGCCGGCGGTAGTGAAGGAAAACACTGGTTAATAAAGCCAATAAGTGAACATTACTGATGTTAATGAGCCTATACTTTTTGAAGGCTCCTACTCAATGATCTACTCAATCTCGACAGCTTGATCCTACTGTCCTTTTGACACCAAGGGGAACCTCACACATCCTCCCAGCATATTACATCACGCCAAACTGCATTTTTCATTACCTACCAGCCCAACTAAAAACACACTGGCATATCAATATATCATCCAGAAGCTCTAAGACCTCTAAGTCCCAGCCATGTGCTCCACCTCAACCAGACCATGCTCTGGACTCTCTGGAGCTTCTGGATGAGCCCCAGGCAAAACACCCGAAATAACAAATCACACACTGACACATTTCCCAGCTGAACAACGTTTGTGGGCCAATCGCACAACTCGCCTGAGCCCAGCTGACCAATAGCAGCGGCTGCCAAGCCAAATCTGGCGAACGGACAGCGCTTCATTTGCAGCGTGGTGTGGGCGACACGCTGGACGGATGCTTATAGCAATTGTTGTGGCTCATCTGTTTACACCCCTGTCTCGAAATACCTCTTGACGGGTGGGTGCGACGAGGCGAGGGGTGCGTGCGAACGTGTGAGTGTGCGAGGAGATGAACAGAACATCTCGCCAACAGCTCGCCGCAGGTCACTGATTCAGCCGGCGCTGCGGACATAGCCATGTTAGCATGAAGCCATGGTTAGCATGGAGCCAAAGATTGGCACTTTCTCCCCACATGACTCCAGTGCAATGCTGGCCGACGCATCAGAGTGTCAGCCTTCACCCTCCCAGTGTCGGGAGCGTTGCATGTGATAGGGGGAGAACGTGTATGGGTTGGGTAATTGGCGAGTCAGTTCCAGTTCAGTTCTAAGACCCTGCCGGTGTTGGCTCCTCTGAAAGAGCACATTGCCTTTGGGCTTTCCCCCCACCCACGGGCACGGGCTTCCAATTCAATCTAATCACATTCATCAATGAAAAACACAGCCTGATCAAAGCTTCGGGGATTTTTCAAGGCGTTGCTGGCTCTGTTCCTTGACCATCAAACTGCCAGACTGCCAAACTGCCACTGAGGGCCTGGAGAAGAGCTGGTTATTGTACGTTTATATTAGATACACTGATTATCTACAAAAACTACGTTGGACTAGCTTGAGATTGAAGGGATTCCAAAGAAACATCAGCACCCTTCTGCTGGGTCCAGTAAAAGACCTCGCTGTGAAGCTTGAGCTCACTGGAAGATTCGGTTTCCAATGGAGCTTGCATTATCGTGACATTGTGGCCTTTGCAAATCCCATACAGCAGAAGGCTGCAGTATGCAAATGAGACCTCCAACCAATCACGATGTCCCTTATAGTGCAGTGTGTGCATCCTGACCAATGTTTAAAGGTTTGTAGACTGGTAGCTACAGGGGGCCCGGCGAAACCTTAGCCTCTCACTTGAAAATCAGGCCCCATGAACCCCAAAGGTTCTTGTAGCATCATGACTTTATTTCCACCTTGAAAAGGCCACCAAAGATCTTACTGGATCCTCACCAATTATTGGTGGTAGCTACAACATATGGACAAAAGTATTGGGACACCTCCACTATTCCACCTATAGGAGCTTTTCTGACCTCACATTTTAAACCCATAGGCTTTATTAATATGGAGTCTGCCCCCCTTTGCTCTAAGCTCTACCAGCAGCAGCAGCAGGTCTGGAGCTCTGCTGCAGTTATTGAGTCAGCAGAGCTCAGGACTCGGCCCTGACCCTGCTCTGTAACTTTACGTGGTCTGACAGACACTCGGTGGACACTGAGCTGCTCTCTGTGAGCTGTTCCTCCTAAACTCTTCCACTGTTCAATAATAATACCACTCACAGCTGATGGAGGAAGATCTAGAAGGGAGGAAATTTCACCAGCTGACTTGTTGTTGTTGGTGCAGCGGTGTCTCCTATTACATACAGAACCACGCTGGAGTTCAGTGAGCTCTTCAGAACCTCCCAATGTGTGGAAAGGCAGACTGCATGACTAGTGGCTTGACGTCATACACCTGTGGCAATGGGATTAAAAAGGTGATTAAAAGGTGTGTCCCAATACTTTTGTCTTTTTAAGCGCTAACTTGCCAGAGATTTCTGCAGATCTAGGAACTTAACTAAGCTGGGCTAGCTGCTATCATAGGCAATGACTTACCTAGCTAACAAGTTACATAAGTGATAAAGTTAATGGTGGTAAAAAAATATCAAGGATGGCAACAAACCTGTAACCATCATCCATCCACATCACACATCGACTTACTAAAAGGTAAGACTGGAATGCTGGCATGCTGTTGGCTGTTAGCGATCCAACGTTGCAGAACGCTAACAAAAACATGTGGTAAACGTGAGGTCAGCAATCTCGTGTTTTGTTTTTCCGGTTGCGGGACACACACTGAAGCAGGCTGGTTGGCTGGGTGGTGGTTGTTATTCTCACTATAGCGATACCTCTGGGATACAAAGCTTCATATCTCTCTCCGACCTGAAGCCAACCAGCCCCTGATATCAAGTGTCTTCTGTGGAATCCTGAGAGCTAAAACAGACCGAGAGCAAGCGAGGACAAGGATCTCTCTCTCTCACACACACACACACAGGGCTTCAGACATGAGACCATCTGTCCACTTTCGAACCAATAAGTCCTGATGAGTCCAAAACTCACCCACCCATGTGAGGGGGATAAAGAGAGCTGACGGTAGTGCCATAGAAACTAAGACCACACATTTGACCCTCTTCTATACTTTATAACACGTACATTAAGCCGCAGCAACATCTGGAGGATTCCACCATTTCTCTCTAGGGAGGCCAATGAGGTGCTTGTTCAGTCTCTCCTGGCTGGTCTTCTCCAAAGTGCCACCAGTGGCCTTCAGCTCAGCTCGTCCCCAACCTTCCTAAGTGCAGCCAAGTCTCTCCTTTGCACCATTCCCTTCGCTGGCTTTCATAAGTCGCCCATCAGATTGGAAACCTCAATGCTTACAAATAAAGCCAAACATGGACCAGGCCCTTCCTACCCTGGTGGTCACGGTCAAGACCTGACATCTGCATCTCCTTCCTTCAAGCCCACCGTGCTTCAAGATTTATGGAAGACAAGCATCAAGACTTGTCCTGGAGCCCAAGTGGTGGAACGAACTTTCCTCAGTGTCTTTAAACACCCATCCCCTTCCAAAGCATTTAACTAAGCACTTATCTTAAACTTGTTAAACGTGTGTGTATGGATTATAAAAGCTTGCGTGTTTCAGAGGGTAGTACCTTCAGGCTCTTGCAGATGGCATCACAAGAGAATGCCCAGGCTATAAATACCGGTGTGTGATGGGACTCAGACATTGAGAATAGTGCAGTATAGTGCAGTGACTGTCTCACTGGATGTGTGGAAAATGGGTTGCAAAGCAGATGGTAATGATTGGTTAAAAGGAGTGACTGCATTTGGGCGTGGCCAAAGGCCATAGTGTGAAGGAAGTAGCTGAATCGGCAGTGTATGGAAGCTTACGGTCATACGGGTCTACCAGCAGTGGCAAAAATTCTGAATTCTGGCTGATAGAAGGAACTGATGGCGAGGTCCTTCACCACCAATTTGCAGACCATCAACATAAGTAACAGAGTGGCACGCAAGAGGATGTTGCTCACTTCTGCTCAAGAATGACGAGAATGGTGTGTAGGCTGGGATTTCTGCCACTGCTGGTAGACCCGTATGACCGTAAGCTTCCATACACCTCCAGATTCAGCTCCTTCCTTCACACTATGGTCTGTGGCCACGCCCCAAATGCAATCATTCCTTTTTTACCACCATGTGCTTTGCATGTTTTAGAGGAGACATGTTAAGTCCTTACCCTCCCAGATGACGGGAGCGGTGCTAGTGCTAGGGGGAGCTACACATGGGTGGGTTGATTGGCAGGACCAAATTGGGAGAAAAATGTAAAAACAATAAAAATATACAGACAGGCGCAGGGCTTGCCCTCTAAGAAATATGGACGGGGTTCAGACGGCCACAAGGCCTCGCCTCCAGTCCTGCTTTGCGCATGCTGTGGCTCAGATTTTCCTCCACTGTGCTAGCGCAAACAAGATGGCAGCTTCCATTTCAGCCTTGTGACCTGTACTGAATTACAGTTTTCCATGGTGGAAAATTTCCAAAGACTCTGGTAAACACTCCTTCCCACCAGCGTGCTCCTATTGCTCCTCGTTTTGGTCTATTTGTACAAAACCAAATATCTTGAGAACTTTAATACTGGCCCACAATGAGCACAATGTATACTAGGTCACTGTGATAATACCCAAAGCCAGACCTTTCAGTCACTGTCATCACCAAAGAACTAGTCCTGACTGCACCATCCCTGACACGGCTGTAGCTCAGAGCAGAGAGCATCCGCATTCTGAAGGAAAGCAGAAATCTTGGGAATCTTGGGGAGCCGCTGCCTCGCTCACATTTGCACAAAACTTTCATTAGCGTGTGCGGCGGGGGCGCGGGAGTGGCCCTATCTGCTCCATTAGCGCCTCCAACCATAAATCAGCCAAATCTCTCCTCCGGGGGCGATGGGCTAATGACACCACGAACGCTAATGCTAGCGCTGCGGGGCCCACCATTATGGGCGCGGAACAGAAAACACCCCGGGGCTCCCGGCTTGATTTCTTTAGAGCTTCAGACACCTTCTCCGTCGGACAGATTCTTTGAATTCTGCTAATTTCTTTGTTAGAAGACGGATTTATTTATTTATTTATTTTTTCTCGCTTATTGTGTTGTTAGGTCATTTGTTAACCTCCTGTCACCCAGCCTGCACCTCTCAGACAGTGCCTTCACACTGCAGATTAGAGATGTCACATTAGTATGGATGGGTATGGATTTTGGAGTGCATATTGGCAGAAAATGCTGGATAGGATCTAGGAGAATTAATCTGATCTGATAGCATCATGCCCATATAAGGAAACCCAGTCTATGCAGTCTTTCTCTAAGGAAAAAAATATAGAGCTTTCTGGCTAACTCTTACTTTAGCCTGTTGATGAAACTACCTCCACCATGTTTGGAGGCTGTACTGTAGCCTGGCTAGCTTTCACTGTGAGCTGTTGATGAAACTACCTCCACCATGTTTGGAGGCTGTACTGTAGCCTGGCTAGCTCTCACTGTGAGCTGTTGATGAAACTACCTCCACCATGTTTGGAGGCCGTACTTTAGCCTGGCTAGCTCTCACTGTGAGTTGTTGATGATGAAACTACCTCCACCTTGTTTGGAGGCTGGCTAGCTTTTACTGTGAGCTGTTGATGAAACTACCTCCACCATGTTTGGAGGCTGTACTTTAGCCTGGCTAGCTCTTACTGTGAGTTGTTGATGATGAAACTACCTCCACCATGTTTGGAGGCTGTACTTTAGCCTGGCTAGCTCTCACTGTGAGCTGTTGATGATGAAACTACCTCCACCATGTTTGGAGGCTGTACTTTAGCCTGGCTAGCTCTCACTGTGAGCTGTTAATAAAACTACCTCCACCATGTTTGGAGGCTGTACTTTAGCCTGGCTAGCTCTCACTGTGAGTTGTTGATGATGAAACTACCTCCACCATGTTTGGAGGCTGTACTTTAGCCTGGCTAGCTCTCACTGTGAGTTGTTGATGATGAAACTACCTCCACCATGTTTGGAAGCTGTACTTTAGCCTGGCTAGCTCTCACTGTGAGTTGTTGATGATGAAACTACCTCCACCATGTTTGGAGGCTGTACTTTAGCCTGGCTAGCTCTCACTGTGAGTTGTTGATGATGAAACTACCTCCACCATGTTTGGAAGCTGTACTTTAGCCTGGCTAGCTCTCACTGTGAGTTGTTGATGAAACTACCACCACCATGTTTGGAGGCTATAGTTCAGTTATAGTTATATAGGAGACCACAGAAAAACACAGAAGAGAAATACGCATCTGATTGCTGTCGAAATTGGTAGGTAATGTTGCTATGGGAACCAGTTTACTCACATAAAAAGACCATATGACATATGACCCCATATTATACTATGCCCACTCGCCCACACTGTATTTACTCCATCACTAATAACTCCTTTTCTCAGACTCCTAGCACAGGCCGAGTGTGTGTGTGTGTGTGTGTGTGTGTGTGTTGCAGTCTCTGTGGATTTGGGAGAGGAAGCAGGAAAGATAACATAAGCTGTTTCACTCCAAACACACGCCTCACTCAAACATCACGACCCCAGCCAGTGTGTGTGTGTGTGTGTGTGTGTGTGTGTGTGTGTGTGTGTGTGTGTGTGTGTGTTATGTCACATCCTCAGTCCAGGCCAGCTGGAGTAAGGAGTGTGTTTTTGCGTGTTTCTCGGAGAAAGGGCGGCTGGTGGCACAGAGCAGAACGCATGGATTTCCACCAAGAACAACTGATGAGTTCCAAAACTAATGAACCAATAACCCCCCCAACACACACACACACACACACACACACACACTACTATCAGAGCATCTAATTGTCGTGTCTCCTTAACATGGTGCATTTAGTGTAAATGCCCACTTTATTAGAACCCCCCCTACACAGTGTGTGTGTGTGTGTGTGTGTGTGTGTGTGTGACATACCTGTTTGAGTAACCCAACAATCTGATTCGGATTCCGGTACTGATTCTGTGTGTGTCCGAGTGTGTGTACGCTGACCTCCACTGAGAGAGAGAGAGAGAGAGAGAGAGAGAGAGAGAGGTCAGCTCACAGTGAGACAGATCATGTGATCAGGGCATTTTCACTATAACTGAATGCACGTTTCCCAGCGTGAAAGCTTTCAGGTGTTTAGTGAATTTAATAATATTCAAAAACATAAACAAATGAGATCATATCAGAATAAATCTGCATATATTTGCATGTTTAAATTGGTCTAAATTCTGGCGTCTAAATGACTAATGTTTGGTAGCAGGCAGCGTGAGCCGCCCAGCATTCTGTGAACAGCAGCACCTCAGCAGTGTTCAGTGAAGAGCGAGTGTGCGGTGAGTCTGTGGTCAGGCCGCAAACCATGTCACCTCAGCCTCAGCCAGCTTGAGTCAGTCGGTCAGTCTGTTACTCGGTCAGTTTCTCAGTCAGTCAGTTTCTCAGTCAGTCAGTCTGTTACTCGGTCAGTTTCTCAGTCAGTCAGTTTCTCAGTCAGTCAGTCTGTTACTCGGTCAGTTGCTCAGTCAGTCAGTCAGTCTGTTACTCCGTCAGTTTTTCAGTCAGTTACTTAGTCAGTCAGTCAGTTACTTGGTCAGTGAGTTTCTCAGTTGGTCAGTCATTTTCTCAGTCGGTCAGTCAGTTTCTCTGTCAGTTTCTAGGTCAGACAGACTTTTACTAAGTCAATAAGTCAGTCTGTTAGTCAACTATTTAGTCAGTTAGTTTCTCAGTCAGTTATTCAGTCAGTCAGTCTGTTACTCAATCAGTCAATTAGTCAGTCTGCCCGTTATTTAGTCAATTAATCAAAGTTATTACTCAATCAGTCAGTTATTCAGTCAGTCAATCAGTTATTCAGTCAGTCAGTCAGTTATTCAGTCAGTCAGTCAGTTATTCAGTCAGTCAATCGGTTATTCAGTCAGTCAGTTATTCAGTCAGTCAGTTATTCTGCCAGTTATTCAGTCAGTTATTTAGCCAGTCAATCGGTTATTCAGTCAGTCAGTCAGGTATTCAGTAAGTTATTTAGCCAGTCAATCGGTTATTCAGTCAGTCAGTCAGTTATTCTGTCAGTTATTCAGTCAGTCAGTTATTCAGTCAGTTATTCAGTCAGTCAGTTATTCTGTCAGTCAGTCAGTTATTCTGTCAGTTATTCAGTCAGTCAGTTATTCAGTCTGTCAGTCAGTTATTCTGTCAGTCAGTCATTCTGTCAGTCAGTCAGTTATTCTGTCAGTTTGTCAGTCAGTCAGTTATTCTGTCAGTCAGTCAGTTATTGTCAGTCAGTCAGTTATTCTGTCAGTTTGTCAGTCAGTCAGTTATTCAGTCAGTCAGTTATTCAGTCTGTCAGTCAGTTATTCAGTCAGTCAGTCAGTTTGTCAGTCAGTCAGTTTGTCAGTCAGTCAGTTATTCTGTCAGTTATTCAGTCAGTCAGTTATTCAGTCTGTCAGTCAGTTATTCAGTCAGTCAGTTATTCTGTCAGTCAGTCATTCTGTCAGTTTGTCAGTCAGTCAGTTATTTTGTCAGTTTGTCAGTCAGTTATTCTGTCAGTCAGTCAGTTATTCTGTCAGTTTGTCAGTCAGTCAGTTATTCTGTCAGTTTGTCAGTCAGTCAGTTATTCAGTCAGTCAGTTATTCAGTCAGTCAGTCAGTTATTCAGTCTGTCAGTCAGTTATTCTGTCAGTCAGTTATTCAGTCAGTCAGTTATTCAGTCAGTCAGTCAGTTATTCAGTCTGTCAGTCAGTTATTCTGTCAGTCAGTCAGTTATTCAGTCAGTCAGTTATTCAGTCTGTCAGTCAGTTATTCAGTCAGTCAGTCAGTCAGTTTGTCAGTCAGTCAGTTATTCAGTCAGTCAGTTATTCAGTCTGTCAGTCAGTTATTCAGTCAGTCAGTCAGTCTGTCAGTCAGTTTGTCAGGTCAAACAGTGAAAGGCTCTTTTAGGGCTATTGATTTTGGCTGGATTACATGAACATCCACACACCTGATCTGGACGTGTGACTGGTCAGACTGCTCACATCATATTCTGATTACACACCTGGTTAAAGTAAAGGGCTTATTAGCATATTGCTGTCTGTGGTGTCACTACTGAGTATTGGGATGGAGTTTACAGCTTCTTAAAGACTTACACACACACACACACACACACACACACACACTCATACACTCTTTGTTCAGCATGTCTGGCTCTCACACACACACATCATTATGGATATCATTATCCAGCTGAGCCCCATCTCTGTATCTGACTACAAAGAGACGCGACTCTTCATCACACACTCACACACTCACACACACTCACTCACTCACTCACACACTCACACACACACTCACACACACTCACTCACTCACTCACACACTCACACACACTCACTCACTCACACACACACACACACACACACACACAGTGTGTCTCAGACACAATGGACATTAGTAGTTCAGGGAGGAGAAATGAAAAATGGAACTTGGTCCTGTTTTTCTCCCCCACCTCTCTCTCCCCACCTCTCTCTCTCACCCCCCTCACCCTCTCTTTCTCACCCCCCCTCTCTCTCACACACTCCCTCTCTCCCTCACACACACACTCCCTATCTTACTCTCTCTCTCTCTCACACACACACTCCCCCTCTCTCTCACACACTCTCTCTCTCCATCTCTCTCACACTCCCTCTCTCTATCTCTCTCTCTCACACACTCCCTCTCTCTCCCTCTTTACACTTCTGCGCTGTTTCCACACACATACACACACACACACACACACACACACTCATGCTCTGAGGATCAATGGACGCTGGTCTGTGGTCGTCATTCTGATCGTCTGTTTTGACCATCAGCTCTCCATCAGTTCGGCCTCATTGATCCCTGGAAAGCAGAGGTTTATGGGATTTGTAGCTAGGCCAGGAGTGTGTGAGTGTGTGTGAGTGTGTGTGAGTGTGTATGTATAACAGAGAGCGAGACCCATACAGTGGCCTGTTTGTGGGGAAAAAAAAACAATGGCAGGATTGACGGAGAGCAACATCATGAAGCATTCAGCAAACGCCAAGTCCATCACACACACACACACAAACACACACACACACACACACACACACACTCACTCACATAAATCTGGGTCAGAGTGCCGCAGCTCGTCCAAGTCTATTAAGTTTGTGTGAGCTTTTTTTGTTTTGCGTAGATTTACGAGCTTCTGTTAGCGTAGTGGGAAGCGACGTTGTGAAAGTTTACGCTGTGTGTGTGTGTGTGTGTGTGTGTGTGTGTTCAGTCATTTAGTGGTTTACACACATCCCCATTCGCTGCTCCAAGGACAACAGCTACTCCTCCTGTCGCTGCAGTGGACGTAAAAACACAGAAACGCAACAAACCCAACAAACGCAGGATTAACGTATTTCAATACCCTTGATTTGAAGATCAATAAATGAGCAGGTGTCCCAATACTTTTGTCCATTCGTAAAGGCATAATGCAGCGAGAAAATCAAACGTACAGGAATCCTGGGCCGTAGTTTTTACTTTTTACTTTTTGCCACCTCCGGAGAACTCCGGCGAACTCCGGCGAACTCAAGATCTAGCATAGCAGCTAGCCTAAGACCTAAATATAGTGTCAGGCTGCCGAGATTTCCTCAGCGTGTTCCAGCGGCGGGGCTCTTTTCGTTAGGCTTGGTGACGTGATGCTAATTGTCTGATGTGTCCGATTTCCGTTGTGTGTCTAGTATCTAGCACTCGGACAAACGAGCTCATTCCCCCTCGTACGTTTAAGAGAGCCACGGGGTGGGCAGGTCCGCCGTAGCTGCAGGTTTAGCAGCTCCAGAGCAAGCAAACCTGGATGAGCCAGTCTACTAACTGAGCCTGAACCCAGTGCAGAACCCCTCCCTCCCTTAGCTGGAACACGCCTGCGCTGTGCTGTTTAGCATGCTAGCCTAGCTAGCCAGCTACGAGTCCAAACCCAGCAGAACCGGCCTCTCCTGTCCCCTTCCTGTCCCTCCCAGCACCAGTCGCTCTACTCCGCCCCCCGTCAGTTAGTCAGCAGTTACTCAGTGGAGCTGTAGCTGAGCTAGCTAAGCAAAGGCTAGCTTAGCTAACCGAGTGGCTACAGATCCAAACCCATGTGCTTCCAGCAGCAGCAGCTCCATCACCAGCCACCAGACGCTCGACTTCGCAAAACGCCACTAATCAGCATTAACACACTTCCACCAAACCCAACGAAACTGTGTGTGTGTGTGTGAGGGAGAGAGAGAGAGAGGGAGAGAGAGAGAGAGGGAGAGAGAGAGAGTAGCCCCCTCACAATGGCCATGTGGGATTGATTCGGGCGGCTGGCCTCACAGCAGGGACTCTCTCCAGACACACACACCTCTCCACCCCTGCCACTCTTTCCTCAGCTCCATCCATCCATCCATCCTCCCAGCACTCCTCCCCGAAGCCTGCAGCCCGCAGAGCCGACCCACCAGAACTGTGGAGCACACCTCACTCAGCGGTGTGTGTGTGTGTGTGTGTGTGTGTGAGTGAGCGTGTGATGGGTTTCCATTTCATTAAAATCACTCAGACTTCGTAATTAAACCACTTAATGAGTACAGAAGCCATTAACACACACACACACACACACACACACACACACACACACACACATTCTGAGGGGCGGTGTGTGTTTCACACACTTCTCAAGTGGAAAAGTACAGGAACAAAGAGCACATGTGTGTATGTGTGTTTACAAGAGTGTGTGAGTGTGTGTGTGTGTGTGTGTGTGTGTGTGATTACGGTGCATTGCATCATAGTACACCGGACCCTCCTTGGCCAAGCACCTGCCTCACCTTTGACCTCAGGTGTGATGCAGACCTCTAGAGAAGGCTGTCAGTACATATAGGCACTTACACTACATGGACAAAAGTATTGGGACACCTGCACTGCACCTGAAATCAAGAACTTCTCCACTGTCCAGGCAGGAAGGCTTTCTCCTGGATTTTGGAGGAGAGGAATTGCTGTGAGGATTTGATTGCATTCAGGGATGAGAGCAAGAGTAAGTGAGGTCAGGATGCTGGATCAGCACCACCTCACCTCATCATCCCCAATTTGGATGGAGCTCCACCATCATTCCAGAGAACACAGCTCGTCCTCAACACAGCTCAATGCTGGGGGGCTTTATACCCCTCTAGCCCACGCCTGGCATTAGGCAGCATCAAGCTGTGTGTGAGTGTGAGTGTGTGTGTGTGAGTGTGTGAGTGTGTGTGTGATTAGATTGGACAGTGGATCGATGGCTGTGGGTTGGACTAATGAAAAGCTTACTGTTCTGTTTCCTGCTGTATCAGTAATGTGTCTCCGCCTGCACTGAGCTGGACGTCTCACTGGACACTGCAAAGGACACCCTACACACCACACTCCACCTGCCACACTCTACACACCACACTCTACACACCACACACCACCTGCCACACTCTACACACCACCCGCCACACTCTACACACCACACTCCACCCGCCACAATCTACATACCACCTGCCACACTCTACACACCACACTCTACACACCACCTGCCACACTCTACACACCACACTCCACCCGCCACACTCTACACACCACACTCCACCCGCCACAATCTACATACCACCTGCCACACTCTATACACCACACTCCACCTGCCACACTCTACACACCACACTCCACCTGCCACACTCTATACACCACACCCTACACACCACACTCCACCTGCCACACTCTACACACCACACTCTACACACCACACTCCACCTGCCACACCCTACACACCACACTCCACCTGCCACACTCTACACACCACACTCCACCTGCCACACTCTATACACCACACCCTACACACCACACTCCACCTGCCACACTCTACACACCACACTCCACCTGCCACACTCTACACACCACTCTACACACCACCTGCCACACTCTACACACCACACTCCACCTGCCACACTCTACACACCACACTCCACCTGCCACACTCTTTACACCACACTCCACCTGCCACAATCTACACACCACCTGCCACACTCTATACACCACACTCCAACTGCCACACTCTATACACCACACTCCACCTGCCACACTCTACACACCACACTCCACCTGCCACACTCTATACACCACACTCCACCCGCCACAATCTACACACCACCTGCTACACTCTATACAACACACTCCACCTGCCACACACCACACTCCATCTGCCACACTCTATACACCACCTGCCACACTCTATACACCACACTCCACCCGCCACAATCTACACACCACCTGCCACACACCACACTCCACCTGCCACATTCCACACTCCACCTGCCACACTCTATACACCGCACTCTACACTCTTCACACCACCTGCCACACTCTATACACCACACTCTACACTCTCCACACCACCTGCCACACTCTCCACACCACCTGCCACACTCTACACTCCAATCTTTACACTATACGCTCCACTACCCTATAATTTACATTCCACACGCCACACTACATATTTTACACTTTACACAACACATTCTACACCAGGAGTGTCCAATTCTATCTGATGAGAGCCAGTGGGGATAAGACTGGACACCCCTGCTCTACTCTGCACTCCACTCTTTATGCTAGCAGACACTATGTATCTTATCGATGTATCCATATGTAATAATAACGTTTCCCAGACTAGAAGAAAAGGACAGAGTGAGTGACAGACAGACAGACAGAGAGAGAGAGAGAGAGGGGGAGAGGGGGAGAGGGGGAGTGTGCAGTGGTAATTTTTTTTTTTTAGGAAGCGTCCTCCCTTGAGCTGGACTCTTGGCGGGACAATTACCGTCCACCTTTCCATCACACACATGCGCACAAACACACACACACACAGCATGACAGCCACTGACAGGCTGCGTCCAGACTAATGATGCTGGGGTCACTGGGTTGTGTGTGTGCGCGTGTGTGTGTGTGTGTGTGTGTGTGTGGAAGGGTGATTACCCAGCATACTGATACTGGATGTTGAGTATCTACGTGGAGCGTCCGTCCATGTGTGTGTAGACGGATGATGGAGGGGTCAAATGTCAAGCTCCTGACCAAAACAGCAGAGACTGACCCACACAGTGCTGGACATTAGTGCTGTCCAAAACGCCACATTACAGAGGAACCTCCCGCCGACGGAAAACACATTAAGCAGCGTGAGACACACACACACACACACACACACACTTCATAACGGCCAAAAATCCCACATTTTCTCCCTGGAAGATTAAAGAATGACTTTAAAGACAGAAAAGCTGCATTTCCTGCATTTAGAGCTTCACTCTGTTCTTCACCCCGTTTACACCTGCTCACTTCCTGCACCTCGAGTATGACTATTATACTATTATACTATACTCCTCCCAGTACAATAAAAACCCCTCCCAGTACAACTGAAACTCCTCCCAGTATAACAAAAACTTCTCCCAGTACAACCAAAACCCCTCCCAGTACAACTGAAACTTCTCCCAGTACAACCGAAACTCCTCCCAGTACAACTGAATCCACTCCAGTACAATAAAAACTCCTACCAGTACAACTGAATCCCCTCGAAGTACAACCAAACCCCCAGTACAATCAAAACTCTTCCCAGTACAACCAAAACTCTCCCCAGTACAATCAAAACTCTTCCCGGTACAACCAAAACTTCCCCCAGTACAATCAAAACTCTTCCCAGTACAACCAAATTCCCTCCCAGTATAACAAAAACTTCTCCCAGTACAACCGAACCCCCTCCCAGTACAATCAAAACTCTTCCCAGTACAACCAAATTCCCTCCCAGTATAACAAAAACTTCATCCAGTACAACAAACCCCCTCACATTACAACCAAAACTCCCCCCAGTACAATCAAAACTCCCCCCAGTACAATCAAAACTCTTCCCAGTACAATCAAAACTCCCCCCAGTACAATCAAAACTCCCCCCAGTACAATCAAAACTCCCCCCAGCAGTAAACTAAAATCATATCAAGAGACAATCCAGATACTGGTCACATGACCTGACCAGGTGTAAATGGGGTCTAAAGTTCAAATAAAACCCTCACACCTTAAAGCTGTAACCCAGCTGTACTGGGAAGAGTTTCAGTTGTACTGGTAGGGGATTCGTTTGTACTGGTAGGGGATTCGGTTGTACTGGGAGGGGATTCGGTTGTACTGGGAGGGGATTCGGTTGTACTAGGAGTGGTTTCGGTCTTCATGGCTCGGCCTTATCCAGATATAATCCTGATACTCAAGACACAGGAAGTGACCAGGTGTAAACGGGGCCTAAGTTGAGTCTCAAATCATTTGAGCATAGGACGAGTTGCGAGTCACTGAAGCTTGAGCGTGAGTCAAGAGTCATTTCAGAACGAATCTGAGTCTAGTCGCAATTCACTGACGCACGAATCCCAAGTCGCAAGTCAGTTAAGGCACAAGCCGCATTGCAAGTCATTCAAACAAGAGTCTGAGTCGCGTCCTAAGTCACTCAGGCAGTGGAGTCCGAGTCAGTGGAGTCATTTATCCCAAGTTTGAATGGAGTCATTTAACTCTGTGTGAGAACAGATACATATTTCTATAAGTATCCGAGTTGCATTTCTAGAGAGCGGCACTCCCACTTCCCACGTCGCTGGACTGGGCTAAACCCTACCCGACTCTACGCTCGTCACAACCAGACTGACCGACAGGGTCAAATGAAGTCCAGCAGGAGCCTCGCTTTAAACTGTTAATCATTAACCGGCTGTAATTTCATCCTCTCAGCCCTATGATTGAGGAATAGCTTGATTAAACACCATCTATTTACACAAGTACCAAAGGCTTCTACCACCAGTTAGCATGGTGCTAACTCCATCACACTGCTAAATCATCACACACTGTGTGGAGCTGGTCAGTAATGGGATTTCTGGCACACAAAGCAGTACAGAACAATAAACAAAGGACTCTATACGTCCAACAGTTTGTAGACACCCCCCTGGCTGGCGTATCTTCTTTGGCCCCCTGCGATAACAGTAACAGTAGGACTCTCATTTTCTGAGAAGGCTTTACACCAGATGTTGGAACATTGCTATGAGGATTTGATTGAATTTATTGGGACCATATAGACCTGGCTACACTGACATGGAGCTGGACTTTAGACTTTCCTCTGCTGACTTGGGACTCAAGCTGAGACTCGCTTATATTGACTTAGGCCTCTTTTACAGACTTCCCTATATTTACCTCGCCCTCCCCTCAAGACTTTCCCATAGTGATTTGAGACTTGCCTATACTGTCTTGGTTCCTCACCTATACTGACTTGAGACCCTCCTACAGACTTGCCAATACTGACTTGGGACCCTCCTACAGACTTTCCTATACTGTCTTGGTTCCTCACCTATACTGACTTGGGATTTGCCTCTAGTGATCTGGGTCCTTGCCTATACCAAAGTGGGACCCTTCTGTTGACTTCCCTATGATGACTTGATTCCTCACCTATACTGACTTGATTCCTCACCTATACTGACTTGGGATTTGCCTCTAGTGATCTGGGTCCTTGCCTATACCAAAGTGGGACCCTTCTGTTGACTTCCCTATGATGACTTGATTCCTCACCTATACTGACTTGATTCCTCACCTATACTGACTTGGGACCCTCCTACAGACTTGTCAATACTGACTTGCTTCCTCACCTATACTGACTTGGGACTTGCTTATAGACTCACCTTTACTGGCTACGGACTCAACTTGAGTCTTGCCTTTATTGACCAAGGGTCCTCGCCTATACTGACTTGGGACCCTCTTATAGACTTGCCTATACTGACTTGGTTCCTCACCTATACTGACTTGGGATTTGCCTCTAGTGATCTGGGTCCTCACCTATACCTTCTTGGGACCCTCCTACAGACTTGCCAATACTGACTTGGTTCCTCACCTATACTGACTTGGGACTTGCTTATAGACTCATCTTTACTGGCTAGGGACTCAACTTGAGTCTTGCCTTTACTGACCTAGGGTCCTCGCCTATACTGACTTGGGACCCTCCCACAGACTTGCCTAAACTGACTTGGGACCCTCCTACAGACTTGTCAATACTGACTTGCTTCCTCACCTATACTGACTTGGGACTTGCTTATAGACTCACCTTTACTGGCTACGGACTCAACTTGAGTCTTGCCTTTATTGACCAAGGGTCCTCGCCTATACTGACTTGGGACCCTCTTATAGACTTGCCTATACTGACTTGGTTCCTCACCTATACTGACTTGGGATTTGCCTCTAGTGATCTGGGTCCTCACCTATACCTTCTTGGGACCCTCCCACAGACTTGCCTAAACTGACTTGGGACCCTCCTACAGACTTGCCTATACTGACTTGTTTCCTAACCTATACCGACTAGAGATTCGACTCGAGACTTGCCTGTAGTGACTTGGTTCCTCATCTATACTGACTTGGGACTTGCCTATAGACTTGCCCTTACTGACTAGGGATTTGGCTTGAGACTTGCCTATACTGACCTGGGCATCACATATACTGACTTGGGACACCTCCTACTGACTTGCCCTTACTGATTTGGTTCCTCACCTCACCTGTACTGACTGTACTGACTCTGGACATGACTTCAGACTACTTGAGCCTACATAGCTTGAGGCTTCACCTATAGACCAGCTCATACTTCAGACTTGCCTAGGAAGCTAAAGGGGTAGACTGCAGAGGTCTGCAGAGGTCTGACTTCCTCATGTAGGGAAAATAGTGATTAGATGTGTGTGTGTATGTGTGTGTGTGTGTGTGTGTCTACAAGTAGTTTGGCAGAAGCAGGCAGGGGTCACACCGCTGACCCAGTGGAAGACAAATGCTTTTAGCAGAAGGCCTGCTGACCTTTACGTTAGGAGAAGTAATGGATGGCGACCCCAGAAGACCAAGGGTCAAACGCAGCAGAGGGCCGGAAACCTGAGCCAATCAAAACAAAGGGAACATCGCGCCGTGTGACGCAGCGACTTGCCGCCGCTGGCCGATACTGATGACACAATAAGGCCGACTTGACTGCTGCACAGGTCAGCATTAGAAACCTGAAGGACAGAGACTGCTGGGGGTCAGCCACTGGGTATTTCAAGGGATGCCTACAAACATGAGGAAGAGTGTGTGAGGAGGAGAGAGAGAGCAGAGGGAGAGAGAGAGAGACCTCTAGCTAAGGCAGTGAGGAGGTTATGCAACGTTCACAAAACAGAGCGCAGTGATCAAAGACTCGCGGAGCAGAACCGAGCCTAGAGCTGTGTTACACACACACACACACACACACACACACTAACACACACACACACACTGTCCTTCTCTGAATGTTATTTACCTCACAGTGAGTGAGAGAGGGTCCCTCTGCTCAACCTCCAGCAGGCCTCTCTGACTGGCCAAAAGATTATGACCAGTCACAAATGACATTTAATGAAATGTATAATGAAAGGGTCAGATTGTGGTCAAACGACTGGGTCAGAGTAACTTGAGTAACTGGACCGTGCTGGTTTGTGCTGGTCTGGTATACCAAAACTATATGGACAAAAGTAATGGGACACCAATAATAATAATAAAAATAAAAGAGCCGATCCTGCTTTTGTTGGTGTAACATTATCTACTATCCAGCGAAGAAGGCTTAGTGAGGTCAGGGGAGATCACCACTTCACCTCATCATCCTCAACTCATTCCAAAAGTACAACACCAACCATCCTTCCAGAGAACACAGTTTATGCTCAGCTCAACGCTGGGGGGCTTTATTACCCCTCCTCTAGTCCACGCCTGGCATTAGGCAGCATGGTGCCAATAGGTTCATGCTCCAGAGAGTTCTATTCTATTGGCAGTACTTCTCTACAGGGTCTAGGCAAGCTATAGTAGCTGAATGCATTCATTAGAAGGGGTGTCCACAAACATTTGGACATATATAAATCTTGGCTAACTGTAGGCTTCTGCTGTGTGTGTGTGTGTGTGTGTGTGTGTGTGTGTGTTAATACCATACAGACCTAAAACTAGAAAACAATGAAGTGTCGATGAATCAGCAAAATGGATGGGTTGGCAAACACACACACACACACACACACACACACACACAGCTACAGGTCACCCCTCTCCGGGCTGAAGAAGTAGCCGGTAACTTCTAGCGTCTTCCTGACTCGGAGAAAAATGGAAAGACAGCGCATAGGGGGGGACGTCAGCCGGGCCTCGGCGACTCCATCTCCCCATCTCCCATCTCTCTTTCTCGCTGCCGCTCGCCCTCTTTCCACGCCACATATGTTTTTATTTACCGTAGCTGCTAACGCTATCTGCTCGCCTCAGACTAGCTTCTTTGTCTGAAGCCTCATCAATCAGGCGTCGCGGGGCCCAAACAGAAAAGCAGATGAGAGACAAAGGGAGACAGAGGCTTTGGGGAGGTGGGGAGGGAGGGAGGGAGGTTGGGGGGGGGGGGGGGGGTGACCTGAGCTGGAGGGCCGTGATAAATCAGCGCTCTACAATAACACGCGCGGCGTAATGTGGCTACGCTAATTCATCAACTTAGCACGAGATCCAGCAGGGTGGGGAGGGAGGATCGCTAAGCTAATCTGACCAGGCCGAGCCAAATGCAGGTGGGGCGGGTGTGTGTGTGTGTGTGTCGGTGGGATTGTACGATCCCGCGCACACTAAAAAAAAGAGGCTAATCTAGCTTAGCGTGGCCGTCAAATCAAAGGTAAACTAGATAGAAGCAAATTAAAGGAGCCCCGGAGGAGGAAACTGTGTGTATTTTGTCATGGTTGAATATGGAGAGGTCAGTCCGTCAGTACACGGCGCTGATGGACCGTGGACATCCAGCAGAACCAAAACAGCTGTGAAACGGGTCAATCCCAAAACCCCCAAACTGTTACATCACAGTCTCAACAGTTATGGGAATACAGGCATCTACAGGAACCAGGCCTCGTGACCATAGCTGTTCCTGTGCCCAAGGCTAAAAGCTAACACTAGCCGGCGCTAGCTTTAGCAGTATCTTCTCTGCTTTTCTGTCCAATAAAAAAAAAACTGGTCTCCCTCAGCTGAACCCAACTGGAGCTAAACCCACAGAAGGGAAAGCACTGGACAGCCTAACCCAGGGGAGGCGAGTGTGGTGGCTAGGCTAAAAGCTAACCGGCTAGAATCTCTTCAGCTTGCTAACAGCACATTGAACTGAGAGGACACAACCAGAGGACGTCGGGAATAATTTCAGCGTTCTTATTTCAGTGTTAAAAAAACTATAAAAAAATATATAACAGGGTGGTAAACAGGCTCGTTAAACGACATCTGGACATTTCTCGTCCCAAACGAAGTTCTGCCCGAACCCCAAACTAACCATCAATTAAACAAACATGGATCCTTCAAACAAGGAGATAGACTATATGGACAAAAGTATTGGGACACCTGCTCCTTCATTGCTTCTTCTGAAATCAAGGGTTTCTCTTCTGTCTCTACTGTCCAGGGAATAAGGATGTCTCCTAGATTTTGGAGGAGCGTTGCGGTGAGGATTTGATTGCATTCCGTGGCGAGAGCGTAGTAAGTGAGGTCAGGATTCTGGATGTTGGATCACCACCCCACCTCATCATCCCCAACTCCCTCACTCATCCCAGAAGTATTAGATGGCGCACCAACCATCATTCCGGAGAACACCGTTCTTCCACTGCTCCGCAGGTCAATCAGCAGTTCAGCCTTTTCCAGCTTTTTTGAGGAACTCGCCAAGGAATATCGGACACACAGCTGGTCAGCCTGTCCGCAGTCCTGATTTCCAGAAGACACCAGCTCAAGACCAGCCTTTCCTAGCTGCTAGTTTTTTCCTAGTTTGGTCATGCTGGTCAACCAGATTGGCCATCCTGGTCATGTGGGTCTACCAGTTTGATAACACTGGTCATACTGGTTGACTAGCTTGGTCATGCTGGTCAACCAGATTGGCCAACCCAACTGGAGCTAAACCCACAGAAGGGAAAGCACTGGACAGCCTAACCCAGGGAGGCGAGTGTGGTGGCTAGGCTAAAAGCTAACTGGCTAGAATCTCTTCAGCACATTGCTAGTTTTCCTAGTTTGGTCATCCTGGTCATGCGGGTCTACCAGTTTGATAACGCTGGTCATACTGGTTGACTAACTTGGTCATGCTGGTCAACCTGATTGGCCATTCTGTGTGGTGGGTTTACAGGGTGTGCAAATCGGGGCTTATCAGGTCCCCCTTTTGTAAACGGTCTGAACTGGGGCATGTTTACACATTTTTGAGAACGTTCAGGACATCAGGACACATCTCATGAAAACCAGGATGTCTGATGACTGAACACACACACACACACACACACACACACACACTCTGGAGGTGAACAAGCCTCTTGAGAGCGCTGGAGTGGAGGGATCAATGGGCTGAAGGTGCGGACAGGGAGTAAGCAATCAATTCAGACCCATTAAGAAGGCGTGTGTGTGTGTGTATGTGTGTAAGTGTGTGTGTGTGTGTGTGTGTGTGTATGGTGAATGCAGGGCGGGAAAATGTTTACTCGCGTCTCTATTGATATTTTTCATCCTCTATCAATCTGTCTTTTCCTCTTTCTCCTTCCTCCCTCTGTCCACTCCGGTAATGGAGGCTTCATTCGTCCTCAGGCGGCATTTTCTCTCCACCTTCGTCCCTCCACCCTTCTCTCCACCCCCTCCCTACCTGTCCATAGGAATGAATGGGGTGAAAAAGTCTGTGCACCCTTCTTATACAGTAGTAACACCCAACCAACTACCCAACATACCACAGCAACCACGAGGCAATACCTGAGCCATCACCTGAGACACCATTGCATTCTATAGCAACTGCCTAGCAACTACCTAGCAACACCCTGTAACCATCTGAGCAACACCAAAGCAACCACATAGGATACCATAGTATCCATCTAGCAACACCTTAACAAATGCCTAGTAACCTCACAGCAACTACCTGGGATGCCATAACAACTGCCTAGCAACCAACTAGCAATACTATTGCAACCGGATGGAATATAATAGTAACCATTTACTAGCAACACCACAGCCACCACCTTGCAACTGCTAGGCAACCACTTAGCAACATATGACATAATAGTAACCATCTAGCAACCTCATGGTACCCACTTAGCAACACAATAGCATTCATCATAGCAGCCCCTTAGCAACACCATAGCAACCACCTAGGACACCAAAGTAACCGTCTAGCATAACATTGCAACTGCAAGGCATAGCAACACCCTTGCAACTGCAAGGGTGTTGCTATGCCTTGCAGTTGCAAGGCATAGCAACACCCTTGCAGTTGCAAGGGTGTTGCTATGCCTTGCAACCATGAGGTTGCTAGATGGTTACTATTATGTCATATGTTGCTAAGTGGTTGCCTAGCAACACCCTTGCAACTGCAAGGCAACTTTGCAGCAGCTACCAAGAGGAACATAATCTAACAGCATCGTATCAACTACTAAGCAACACCATAGCAACCATCTAGCAACTGCTTGGCAAGCACCAAGCAACACCTTTGTAACTGCTAGGCAACCACTTAGCAACACCCTAGCAACCACATAGGATACAAGAATAACTGTCTAGCAACATCATAGCAACCACCTAGCAACCACCTAGCAACCACTTGGCAACATCACTGCTGTTAAGTAACTCCACAGCAACCACCTGGCTAGCAAAAACTGTTTCACCCTAGTGTTAATGGAGCAATAGCCTGGTAATGGGAACCAGTTAAGCTGCAAAACCAGTCTGTGTTTCCAGAAGAGCACTTTTCTACTAATGACTTCATTTTCTTTCCAAAACATTAGAGCCTCCTGATCTGCTATGACTTCAGCTTCTTGGTGATTACAGCCTAAACACTCCGGTGGTCTCTGACATTATAGCGGTGGGTGGGTGGAGCTTTGGAAATTATTGGAGAGTAACTGCAAGACCACTCAACACTTTCTCCGATTTCACACAATTAAGGGAACCAGAGAGGGTTCTTCGAACGACGCAATACATAAACATTTATTGTCTCTCTGAAAACCATTCAACAGATGGTTCTTTGGAGAACATAGCCATCATGCTGCTCTATGAGATGACCTTTGACATCTGCATCTGCTGAGCCATCTCTGACATTCACAGCATCTGGGATCCCGTTTTTCGCTAAAACTCTCCTAGCCAAACTGTACTCGGGCAGATTTCGCCTCCTGAGACCTGAAACCTGCTTTCTGAGAGAAGTCTGTCGTGCTGAGTCTCGAATGCAGGGGCTGTTTGGTGGGTGTTTCCTGGATTGGCGAGTCCGTGCTGACAGTTCAGCAGGGAGCTTGGCCTGACAGGCTTTGGAGCTCGGCCCGAAAGTCTTTTCCAGCACCGACACCGGCTCGGCTCCGATGACTCCGATCCTGCGCCGTTCCAAAAGTGCTAAAGTGCTTGGACCAGTCGTTAAGCCATGAGTAAGCACTTCTGGGAAACTCAGTAGTTGATCCGGGTGGGGTTAGGTGGGAAGGCCTGGGACTAAACAGCCGTCGCCACGGTGGGAACGCGAGCCATTAGCGAGCCCGCGGTAGCGTGACTCCGTCCGTCCGACTGCAAGCTCCTTGACATTTCCAGCACAATGAAGGCCTGTGAGCTCCACGCAGCGGGGAAAAGTAGTGACGTCCTTTTTATAAGTCGCTCGAGATCCTTGGAAAATGTCCTCCATTAAAAACTTTATGAACTCGTCAAACGTGGCCGGCCAGCGGCGGGCCTCGCCGCTCTGAAGGAGGCCAGGACATGGAGGATGAAAGGAGTACAGGACAAGAAACAGCAGCAAACAAGAAGGAGACCCTGTTTTTAAGCTGATAGTTTGGCAAAACATCCAATTTGCACAATTTTCCTTGTACCAAGACGTAGCAGATTTGCCAAGAAACATTTAGTGTCCAAACTTTTCCTCTCTAGATTTGCACTGGATGTGTAAACACATACCAATCTACACAAAACATGTGATTAACAAATTTTAAAAGGTTGAAAAGCACCAAAAGCCTAAATATTACCCAGCTAACAAGTAATTAGCCCAAGTGGCAAACTACTATAGCATGGCTAATTGCTCCTGAGGCTACGGCATCCTGTTGTCCACCAAAATGGACAAAAACAACGGCCAAGATTTTGCCTTATTGATGCCTGCTAAGTCTAACACTAACGTTTTTACAACATTATTAGCATGTGAGCTACATTAACCTCATTTAGCTCTAGTCTTGGCTGATTAACTACACCCCAGTAGTATCCACACATACATACCAGCAAACAAAACATCGGCAAAACATTGGTGGAAGAAGCCCCAGGTTTGAACAAATGTTAGCCAACTAGATGCTCGTTCCACACAATTGAAATGGTGAAGGTTTGCGGTGGTGAGAAGGCGGGGCTTAAGCAGTTTGACCAATAGTAGATGTAGATGCAGGTACATGTAGACCAATAGTGGCAGTAAGTAGGCAGGACTTAATCAGCTTGATCAATGGTTGATGAAGCTGCAAGTACATATAGACCAATAGCTTTGGTGAGAAGGTGGGACTTAAACAGTTTGACCAATAGTTGATATAGATGCAGGTATATGTCGACAAATCGTGGTGGTAAGTAGGCGGTACTTAATCAGCTTGACCAATAGTTGATGTAGATGTAGGTACATGTAGACCAATAGTGGCGTTGAGTAGGCGGGACTTAATCAGTTTAACCAATGGTTGATAGAGATGCAGGTATATAGTGACAAATAGTGGTGGCAAGTAGGCGGGATTTAACCAGCTTGACCAATGGTTGATGTAGATGCAGGTACATGTACAGGGTTGTGGGTTCGATACCCGGGCTCGGGAAGCTGCCGCTGTTGGCAAGGCCCATCAGGAAGGTGACACTGGTAGAACTTTCACTTACAGCATGATGGGAAAGGACGCGTTCCGATCCGGAGGCCGGGTTTTATTTCGCTCCGTCTTTTTTATATTATTTCTTGGAGGTGATAAAAAGAATTGCTCCGTGAGACGACTTCGGTCCCCCTCCCCCCTTTTATGTCCTCCTCCGTAGCGTCCAGCTCAGTGATTAGTAGCGGGAATTGGGAGATTTGATCGCTTGGACGGTGATGTTGTGGAGACGGCGGCCCGTTATAGCGCTGGGCCGAATGCCTTTAGCAGAGCTTATGAAATAGCTAGCGCAGGAGTGCCAAGAGGGGTCTGAATCAGCGTCCGAAATAAAAATGAAACGAGAGGAGGAGGGAAAAAAAGAAAGACGAGTGAGGGCCGTAGCCAATCGGAATGGGCTGTTGTAGTGCTGAGGGCCTGCTGGGTTTGGGAGAGCCCAGTGGCCTTTCTGCTCCACCGATTAGCTTTCTATGGTTTTGGCCAGGTACCAGAGCGCCGCTCACAATGGCTACACTGTGTCGAGCCGGGCCGGAGAGAGAGAGAGTGAGAGTGAGAGAGAGAGAGAGAGAGAGAGAGAGGGAGAGAGGGAGGAGAGCTCTTCTCACTGTCCTCACACTGACACACTCACAAAGTCGGGATAAAGAGGTGGGACAAAGGCCGAGATGTGAGAGAGAGATAGCGCTAGCGAGCGAGCGGAAAACCAGAGTGGACACAGAGACAGAGAAGGCTAACAAAAACCACCATGAAGAGATTCTCATGTAGCTCGGGAACACGGGGGCCGCAAGCCCACTGTTAGCTCACTTCCCACAGCTGGACACAGTCCTGAGTGTGTGTGTGTGTGTGTGTGTGTGTGTGTGTGAACCTCAAATGTAGCCAAGAAACGTTGGGTAGCTAGCGATTGTAGCAGTTGAAAAAAACTGTATGTCAGTTAGCATAGCGCCAACTGCAGGCCTAAATCAGGTGTTCAGTCAACAGACGGTCAATCGGCCGATTCTGGGCTTGTTTGGGGAGGGGCTTATTATCACTGGTTTGCTTCTGCACGAACCATGGGCCGACTGTAGTGAGGAACGGCATGGCGGGCACTCCTTAAAACAACGAGCTGTTCTTTCAGAAGAAGGTTTTTAGCCATGCAGTAACATGCTCAAATAAACCAATCACGCAACCCCACACACTGTCCACTCACTGTCCACTCTATTAGACACTCCTAGCTAGTTGGTTCACCTTGCAGATAAAGGTAAAGTCAGAGACAGAAGTGTTAGTGATCATCTAGTCCTTCATCAGTGCAGACAGGACACCGCTGCCCACAGGACACTAACCGCAGGACGCTGTCCAAAGGATGCAGCTGCCCACAGGACACTGCCTAAAGGACGCTGCTGCCCACAGGACACTGCCTACAGGATGCTGCCTACAGGACGCTGCCCACAGGACGCTTCTCATTTGATGGTTTGAACAAATGCTAGCCAACTAGATGCTCGTTCCACACAATTGAAATGGTGAAGGTTTGCAGTGGTGAGAAGGCGGGGCTTAAGCAGTTTGACCAATAGTAGATGTAGATGCAGGTACATGTAGACCAATAGTGGCGGTAAGTAGGCAGGACTTAATCAGCTTGACCAATGGTTGATGAAGCTGCAAGTACATATAGACCAATAGTTATGGTGAGTATGCTGCCGCCTACAGGACACTGCCTATAGGATGCTGCTCACAGGATGCTGCCCATGGGACACTGTCTACAGGACACTGCTCAATGGGCTACTTATGGGACACTGCCGACAGGATGCTTCTCATAGGATGCTGCTGCACACAAGATGCTGCCCATGGGACACTGCCCACAGGGATGGTGCTTCTCGCGGGACGCTGCCCTCAGGACGCTGCTTGCTGGATATTTGTGGTTGGTGGACTTTTCAGCAGCACTGCTGTGTCTGATCCACTCGTACCGTGGTACTGGTACCTGTCACCACCCCACCACCATGTCAGTCACCGCACTGCAGTGCTGAGAATGACCCACCACCCTAATACTAGCTGTGGTGGTCAGTCCTGTGGGGTGCTGAGCATTGAAGAACAGGGTGAAAGGAGGCTGATGAACAAAGTATGGAGAGAAACAGATGGATACAGTCTGGACCTAAAGAACTACACAGTGCTCCTGTATGATGCATGGTGGTGGTTTTAATGAAGTGGCCAGTCTGTTGGATGATATAGTCTCATGGGGGCAACACAAGGCCTGGGAAACAGAAAGCACAGTGTCCGAAACCTCATCCGAAGCATCACCGGACACCTCCACACAGCTTTAAGGGAGTGCCTGTTGGTTTTCAGCCTGAACAGGGTCAATTGGTAGCTATTAGCCTCCGTTGCTTGTTAGCTACGTTAGCCTCGTAGCTCCAGTCCAAAACTTCAGACTCCAAACATGTCTCGGCCGATCGGCTACGCTGTCAGCTGAGGGGAAAACGGTGTGCGCTTGCCAAGCGATTGCTTTTACTACAGCACAACACATCAATCACTGATAACGGGGCAGGATAGCGGAGCGCAGAGGCTTAGCTTTCAAAGTCTGGACAGACCGCGCAGCCTGGGCAGGTTTCAGGAATAAAGGTCACACGCATGTCGGCCTAAAAAGCCAGAGAACGTCACTGACTCACACTGCTGGACCCGGACACGCGAGCGCTGGGTTTCAGGCTAATGGTGAAGCGCGCCTTACAGCAACAAAGCCAAGTGCTCTTTAAGAGGATGAAGCCCCCAGGAAAAAGAAACTGCCGCCCCCTTTAAGGACGCACAGCTGGGCTGGGCTGGGCTGGACAGGACGTGTGTGTGTGTGTGTGTGTGTGTATTGTAGATGCTTGAGAATGGTGCAGAAATGTGTTTACTTTTGCTGCTGCCAAGATTCTGTCTGGAGGTGAAGAAGGACTCCATGGAGTAACGTGTAACACACACACACACACACATATATTTGTTTTTGTTCTGTGTCAGAATGTGGGATCGTATCCAATATATATCCCATGTATAAATAAAAAATGTTACCACATATCCCATACGGACTCTGTGTATGTATATATGTATATATATGCAATAAGAGAATAATTATATATGATCTATACATTGGGTAGTATGTACAGTTGTAAAAAGCACTATACAAATAAATTAGATTTGATTAGTATTATATATAAAAATAAATAGCACATATATATATATATATATATATATATATATGCAATTACCTATATGTTATAACTATATATATATTTATATCCATATAGTAATAGATTTATATTGTGTAGTATTACAGTATTACATATATATGCAATTACCTATATTTTATAATATATATATACATATATATATATATATATATATATATATATATATATATATATATATATAGCTATGCGTGTTACCCCGGAAACCAGTCTGCCGTAGGCACTCCTGGTTGCATCGACCTGCACAAGCGCATCGATAGGTTGCACGAGCGCCCACCGAGGGGACGAGTGGTTGCTGGCCACTTTTGCCCACAACTGCTGGACTACTGTTACTGGTCACCCTGAGCACTGCGCTCTTCTCCTACAGGACAGACGCCGCTGTCTGCTCTCAGACTCGTCCTCGCCTCCGACTGACTACAATCCACACAGGCGAACAACGATGGGCAACATGCTGGTCAGCAAAAATGACCAAGGTCCCGTCCACATACTGTCCGATAAGTCGCTAACGTAGTTATGATGACAGGCCTACATTCCAGTACGCACTGGAAACTGTAGCATGCATCGCCTGCGCTCTACATTTTGCAATGCATTGTGGGAGTTGGATAGTGAACTGTATAGGGAGTGTACTGTCACACCCCGAACATACACTCACACGTTTGTATATGAGCACTAATTTGTCCCACATGTTTTAAATCGATATTTTTCTTGCTTGTCACAGACATACAGTGTGTGTGTGTGTGTGTGTGTGTGTGTGTGTGTGTCATCCAGCAGTGCTAAACATTCCCAGCTCTCTGATTCTTCAAGCAAAAGTAGCCAAAAACA
Source organism: Salminus brasiliensis (assembly GCF_030463535.1). Lineage (NCBI taxonomy): Eukaryota > Metazoa > Chordata > Actinopteri > Characiformes > Bryconidae > Salminus > Salminus brasiliensis. The sequence goes on along the minus strand of NC_132899.1, from coordinate 32,066,044 downwards.
AAACAGCCAGACTCATTAACGATGATGATACTGGCACCGACATCACACACACACACACACACACACACACACACACTAAAAATATCTGAGCCAAACTGTTTAATAGGCACACTATATTAAGTACACTATAAACTCAATAGCGGCAGTAGAAACAACACCCACACGCTCGATATTCACACTTCAGTGTATACACACACACACACACACACACACAAAATACAAAACACACACACAGATGTGCACACACATACAATAACTGTCATGCTGCCAACAAGCAGTCTGGATGGAGCTTCCTTTAAACAACAATCATGGCGCTTTTACAAGGCAATAACGTGTGTGTGTGTGTGTGTGTATGCATGCTGGAGAGGTGGTGTGTGTGTGTGTTCATTTATGCGTGTGTGTGTGTGTGGGTGTGGGTGGGTGTGTGCCTATCCCACCCATGTTGCGCTCCACTGTACCCGAACTAAGCCGCTGCCAGCGTCACCCTGCGGTAACACACTGCTGCTCTCTCTCTCTCTCATACACACACACACACACTCCAAAATAGTCTTAAACGTCCTAAAGCAGAACTTCAGCAGAGTGCAGTCGATCACTCCAGGCCTCGGTTCCACTCCACTCCCCTGCAACCGGAAAAGACCACCAAACGCAACAAGACCCACCCACCGGAACCACTCTCGTGATAGACGTGGGTGGGCAGATGCTGAGAGGCTTCTACTGTAGGCGAGGCTGGTCATTTTAGCTGCATGGACCCTTGCGTCTCTCGCGATGCGTCAAGTATGGACCAGGCACTGCCACTAAACAGGTTATTTCTGTTACTGTAAGACTGTGACAGTACACACTATCCAGACAAAAGTATTGGGACACCTGCTTATTCAATGTTTCTTTTGAAATCAAGGATGCTACAAAAAAAAGTAGAGGGTTGATCCAGCTTTTGTTGGAGTAACTGTAGTAGCAGTAGTCTCTGCTGTCCAGGGAAGAAGGCTTTTGACTAGATTTTGGAGGAGGAGCATTGCTGTGAGGATTTGATTTGAGTAGCATTCATGAGGTCAGGATGATGATGGATGGACGATCACCACCCAACCTCATCATCCCATCCAAAAGTACTGGATGGAGCTCCTCCTCCATCAATCATTCCAGAGAACACAGTTCTTCCACTGCTTCACAGCTCAATCCTGAGGGGCTTTATATACACCCCTCTATAAAGCCACGCCTATTCAGTCCTATTCTATTGGCAGGACTTCTTCTCCACAGGGACTAGACAAGCTGAGTGTGTGCATTTGCACATCTGTGTCAGCAATGTAGCTGTAGCGTAAGTGAGCTCTGTTCTGATTGGCTGCGCCCCATTCAAAAAGCACTCAGAGCTATAACACTCCCGAGAGCTGCAGTATGAGCAGGAGGGGCTAAAGCGTGATTGGCTCTTGAGCCAGTGCTGAGACGGCTGTGCGGCTCGGGAGCCTCCCGGATTAGAAAAGTAGCCCATGGAGGGGAAATCCTACTGCTGGTGGGATTCGACAGGATAACACTGGAAGTGGCCGCAGAGGCGTCTGCTGTAGGCCGGTACTGACGGGTTCAGCACTACAGGCTCTGTATATCTGACATCAGCACTGACCTGCTGACCGGCTGTATCCTACTGACCCACACGGCAGGACTGGTCCAGACCTGAAGGATGCCTTGGCCTAATTCTGTGAGAGCATGCCTTGAGTGTGTGTGTGTGTGTGTGTGTGTGTGTGTGAGTGTGTGTGTGACAGATGGATGGATGGAGGGGTGTGAAACAAAAACAGGAAATAATCGCTGACAATGATGAGGTTTTGATGGGGCCCTCACTCCAAGTGTGTGTGTGTGTGTGTGTGTGTGTGTTCTGTGTTCCTCTGTCAAAGAGCTATGAGGAAGTGAGTTACACAACAGGAGGACTGTGTGTGTGTGAGAGTGTGAGTATCTGTGCGCTGCTGACTACATGACACTGGCACTGTAAGGTCAGCCTGTGTGAATGGAAACACTTGTTTTGTGCATGTGTTTTGTGTGTGTGTGTGTGTGTGTGTGTGTGTGTTGGTTGGTGTGAAAGATCCTTTCCCGCCAACTGCACCAGCAAAGACCCAGCACTTAGCAGCTCCTCCACACTCGGCTAATTGCGTGATAGTGAGCTTTGCAGAAAACTGACTGAGCCAAAATCGAACTCGCTGAGTCTCAGATTTATACACCAGTACTTCCACTCCCTGGCCACTTTATCAGAAACACCTACCTTGTGCTTCCACTCCCTGGCCACTTTATCAGAAACACCTACCTTGTGCTTTCGCTCACTGGCCACTTTATCAGAAACACCTACCTTGTGCTTTCGCTCACTGGCCACTTTATCAGAAACACCTACCTTGTGCTTTCGCTCACTGGCCACTTTATCAGAAACACCTACCTTGTGCTTCCACTCCCTGGCCACTTTATCAGAAACACCTACCTTGTGCTTCCACTCCCTGGCCACTTTATCAGAAACACCTACCTTGTGCTTCCACTAAGTGGCCACTTTATCAGAAACACCTACCTCAGGCTTCACCCAAAATAATTCCCCAAACAGTGTTCCACCCCAACCAGTGAGGAATGGAGTACCGTATTGCAGTAGATGGCCTACAGCCTGTAACTGTCCATCTATATGGTGCTCCTATAAGGTAGGTGGAGCTGTAGGTGGAGCTGTAGTGGAATGGTGGAAGTGGAGGGGGGGGGTTGAATATGTAGCCTTAGCTGCCTTCTTGTGCTCACATCTTGGGCTCAGTGGAAGCGTCTGTCCCCCCTCACCATATCATGTGAAAACAGTGCCATTACCCAAGGCTCAGCATGGTGTGCCTTTGCACAAAGCTGCAACTCAATTACAGTAGTCAGGTGGCTGGAAGAAATCCCCTTCACACACACACACACACACACACACACACAAAGAATGTGAGCAAGTGTGTGCGTGCGAGCAAGAACAAATATGCTTTATGGGAGTTTCAATAACGGCATTGATCTAGATCTTTTTTTTTTTCGCCACAAAACGAGTGTGTACACAATGTGCCGTATCTGAATCCCACCCGGTCCGAACAGTGTTTGGCTTGAGATTAGATTCTGACAGGACGATAATGACTGAATGTGGCCCAAAGGAAGCAGGCCAGAACACTGCAACTCCTAGAGTCCTTGCTCTGGTTATGATCAGAGGGACCTAGCAAGCAGGGACCGGCCCGAAGAGTTCCCTCCGCCATGTTCCTGCTTCTGATCAGACTGACAAGGACCCCCCCTGTACTGCCCTGAGGGAGGAGGATCTGCTGGTTCGGGGCATCTGTTGAAAGGCCAGGGCCTTCAGGCAAATAGTCTAGTGAAGCGGACCCAATTGTTCCTTCACCCAAACGTGGAAGACTGGCCGGAAAATGTTTGATGTCCGAAGGTTGCTTAGTTACTTTTGCACAGGAGCCCCTGAAGAAACCTCCGAGTGCAAGATCCTGCAGCAACAGTTTTGAGGAGGCGATGTCTCCGATGTCTCCTAACCTCCTTGTTCTCTCACTTTCTATTTTGAAGATCATTTGGGCCATGCCTGGGCCCCTTGCGCAACCCTAACTCCACTTCCCATCTCTTTGATGTGCTTGTTTCCTGTTTGCACCACTGTCCTCCCCCACGTCTTCCAGCGCAACTTCTCTGCACTCTCTCAAGTCAAGTCAAGGGTGGCACTGGCTTTCCCCCTCTTCCTCTCCCTGCAAAGTCCATCTCAAAGTCCAAAGGGATCAGGTTTTAAAAACGGTGTCATGGCCTTCCCTTTGATCCCTCCTATGGAGAAGCGAGCTCTGACCTCCATTCTCGGAGAGTGAGTCGTTTACGAGGCGGTCGAGCGTAAGAGGAAGTGAGTGTCTGTGGGTTTGGGAACTGTGGGTTTCTGCAGAGAATGTCCAGATGCAAGAGGTGCAGGACAGATGACTACATCAGACCTAGCTGAAGCTGAGGAGAACATCACAGATGGTACATTTGCGGGACACTGGGGGGTTAAAGAGGGCTGGCATGCATCTGAAGTGTCACTGATTGAAGAAGGCATGTTAGGGATGTCGGGTAATCCCGACGCATTCACAAGGCGACCTCCACGACAAAGCCTGAGCTCATCCCTGGTATGAATACAGATGTGCCTGATACAGTTGGCTCTGCTTACCTCCCCAGCAGGAGAGCGAGGCTCACACAGTAACCCTGAGGCAAACTCCAGGCCCCAACGCCACAGCCCACCACCTGCGGCCGGCACACGCAAGCCCCTGGCAGGATGGCAAGACGGCACAGCTCAGCAACAACTCGTCTCGACCGGCATTACCTTAACGACTCACGACAGTTGCTCTCCAGCTCCCACTGGGCTCCAGAGCAAAAGATGAAGGTATAAATAAATGTGTGTGTACGCGCAAGACGGTGTATGCGTAGGTCCCCCCCTTACACACCCAGAGGTCATCTGAAAATGACAGCTCTGCTGGGCAAAGTCACAAACCTGTGATAGGCCGACACCAAGTGATACTGCAGCTGGGCATTAAGTGCCACCTGACAAGATAGGGCAACGCCTATTGGCCGCAGACACTCCACCCTTCTTCCCCCAGAAGGACTCGCAGGGGTCCTGGAAAGATGCCGAGTCATGCCGAGTCCAAAGTAGAGGACCTAGACCTAGCCTTTCGTTCTTCGAAACTGCCACAGTGACGAATGTCGAGAGGTTGGGTAGGGAGGACCTGAGCTGGAGGCGCCCTGCGGGAAAGTCCAAAATGCCAGAACCGAGGAGGGGGTGGAGATGATTAATATTTCTTGACAGGTTTGTCAGGATGTAGAATATACTGCATATTTCGCCATCGAATGAGACGCAAGACATATTTGAGCACATGGCTTCAGGTCAAAAGACACTCGATACTGTAAACTGACCTCCCAACACAGACAGATAGGAGCTCGTCTTCTGCCAGCGGCTAGGAAGAAGACTCGCTCAAACTTGTTCAGTTCAGTAACTGCAAAGACACAGTAGTTGTAACCGTCGATGATCAGCCCACAACGCAGATCCAATTAGGCAAGGCAGACATTACACTTCTTTTTCTGAGCAGCCGGGTAACGTGACCACCAGTCTGGAGGCATCGTCTTGGCCGAAGACAATCTGCTCAATGCACAAACCATGCCGGTGCCAGTTCTTCATAAATCAAATGCAGGAGTTCACAAGCCATTTGGCACTCACAGGCTCCCGAGTCAGAGGCGATGTCCTCAAAAGCCCAACAATACAATAAGCGGCAAGGGCCTATGATGCCTTAAATTCCCCTCCATCCCCTCTGTCTATTCTTATGCTAATCACTGTAATTGTCTAGGGTTTTCTTTACCAAGCTGGTAGGAGATGATTTAGGAGGATGCTGTTGCTTTAAGAGATGCCTGAAGGGGGTGAAGGGGGTCGTCATATATCATGCCGCTCATTAATCAATTAGTCCCCCCCCCAGCCACCTGTCCAAAAGCATTGCGAAACATTCCAAAGCCTAACGTGTTGCGAGACGAAGCTCCCTGCTGACCGCCCCTGCTCATACATCTCATTTTCCTTTATAGGGATGAGTCAGAATACACTGTTGCTTGAAAGTGAACCCTCATGAATTTTCTAGATTTCTGCATAAGTGTGACCTAAAACTTCCCAAAGTAGATAAAAGTAGATAAGAAAGTAAAGAGAACCAAATGGAGGAAATTCAAGACCATTATTATCCTCCCCAGGAGTGGTCGACCAACAAAGATCACGCCATGAGCAAGGCGAGTAATGTACCGCGAGGTCACAAAGGACAAACTACAGGCCAGGAGAACACTGAACAACAATGTGGTGCATGGCAGGGTTGCAAGGAGAAAGCCACCACTCTCCAAAAACCTTATTGCATCTGTGAAACACGGTGGTGGTAGTTACGTTTCGTTTCATTTGGGCCTATTTTGCTGCCTCTGGGCCAGGACAACTTTCCACCATTGATGGAACAATGAATTCTAAAGGAAACTGTCCGGACTTTTGTCTGTAAGTTGAATCTCTGAAGAACTTGGGTCATGCGGCAGGACAATGACCCTAAGAACAAGCTGTTCTATTAAAGAACGGTTAAAGAAGAAATTAATGTTTTAGAATGGCCAAGTCAAAGTCTTGGCCTTAATCCAGTAGAAATGTTGTGGAAGGACCTGATGCAAGTAGTTCATGGAAGGAAATCTACCAATGTAGCAGAGCTAAAGCTGTTTTGTACAGAGGAATGGGCTAAAATTCCTTCAAGCAAAGGATAAAGGACACATATTGTTTGCCACTCACAAGTCTAATATTGTTCATTTTGGTTCTCCTAATCTACTTTTAGGTCAAATTAGGGCAGAAATATTGAAATTCCCAAGGCTTCATTCAGAAAATGTATCATTTGATACCTCTACATAATTCCCTGTTTTCATGCTAACGGCAATGTAACAACTAAATTAACATTATTTTTGTTGTACAGTACGTAAGGCTATCTCACACTTGACGTTACAATCCCTATTTGTTTGGTAATTACTTGTTTTACTCATTTAGACACAAGGATGTCTGTCAGATGAGATGACGTTAAACATTCAACCCAAATTAGGAACATCTGGAGGAGCCAGTGACCTGGATTATCATCCTGCACCTTCTCCCTAACAGCTGCTGGCTCGACTCCCAAGCCAAACAGACCAGGGTGAAGAGAAAGAGACGCTGACTGGGATGGAAACAGTGCGGCCAGCACCCAAAGAAGGAGAGGAGAGAGAGAGAGACAGACAGATGAAATTTGCTGCATCAGCCAAGTATCAGGTGGGCCCATTGTGTTGAGAGTGTTCTGATGTCAACGCTGACGAAGAGTCCAGCAGCCCCAGCAGTGCCTTGAGGATCCAACCTGGCCCTTGTGTCCGAGATCAGAGTGGAGGCTGCAGAGGTGCCGGAGGAAAATGCTGCTCTCTGCTGTGTTTTGCCAAACTTAGCTGCTGACATGCAAGTCTGAAAAGTCGTGTGGAGCGGCACAGCAGAGCAGAGCTGGTCTGGAGCTCCGGTTCCGAAAAAAAGGAAGGATGTAGGGGTGAAAGGATAGAGGGGGAATAGAGGTACATTTCATATATACAGTACAGAGAGAGAGCGGGACAGCGAGAAAGCAAGAGAGAGACAGGCGGCTAAGAACGATTTCAGGACTTTTTTAATGTTAATTTCCCTCCTAACAATGCCCGCAAGCCAGTCATGCTCCTTTTAGCACCCGACCCTTCCCAAACAATGGCCCACTGGCCACAAAACCCCTTCCACACTTCACACTACTACTTTGTGTCATTTGGAACCAATTCTTAGCAGCAGCCTGAACAGCTAGCAACACTAAAATTAGAAGCTAATCCCCAGACCCTTGGTGAGTGGACATGGAGCAAGCAGATTTGTCAAGCCCTGCATTAGAAGGATTCTTTTATATGTGACAGGACGTGTTAAGGCAGCTTAGCCACACAGAATAGCTCAATCAGGATTGTGAGGAATAGGGAGTGGGGGCGGAAAACACAGACCCTAGACCCTAGAGACAGAAAAAGTGATGAAGGCTACAGCCGTCTGTTGAGGTGGCATCTCGTTCCCACCTGCGAGAGCCGGCAAGAGGTCGAAGTGCCCTCGATTTCTGAGTCAGACTCGAGTCCGAAGTTTCAAAACTGCCTACACTGGGCCTGAGCTTCGAGCCACAGCTGTGCTTATGTTGCAATGCAACACAACCCTCTTGCAATTTCAGAGATCTAATTTTAGGGATCATTGGAGTTCTTCCACCTTGCAAAGGAGCTTAACTGGTCTCCAGAACAACTTTGGCAATCAGCAAAATTTCTTCTGTAACACCCTGACCTGAAAGTCGACTTGTCCGTTCTGCTGTGTTTCAACACTGGGCTCACATTGTGTTCTCAGGCCAAATGTTTTCTGCCTTTTGTTCTTCGATCGTTCCTCGGTCTGAGCCCAGCCAACATGCTCATGTGGGGCTCACATGGATGCAACAGGGGCTTAGTGGGTTCTAGGTGGGCATTGGCTCTGAGTGGGTTTCTACAAATGGCTTTCCAAATGGTCCCCATCAATACAGCCCACCTTAATCTCACATGGGTCCCATCTAGGCAACCCAAATGGGGGCCCATGTTTAACCCTTCCTGGTCTTATGAGCATCTATGTGTGGGGCCCTGGACGAAGCCTTCTGCTGCCCAGTTGAGCTACCCATACATGCCCCACAAGGCCATGTTATCTGGGAATATGACTCATCCATCATGGCTGTGTCAAAGACTGTAAGTCAAAGACTTCACAGAATTCACGTGCACACATACCTACTTCCTACTGGTGGACTGCGAAAACCTCAACAAACAACACAGGGAAGCTAGAGTCTGATACAAGGCTGTTCTTTTTCGAGAGGGAACTTGCGACGTTGTAAAAAAAAAAAAAGAGGAAGGGGAAAAAAGAAGAAAACATAGTTTTGGCATTCCTCTCCTTCTGTTCCCTTTCTTTCATCCAGCTAAACTTATCTCTCCTGTGAGAAAGCAAAACTGCACAGTACTTGAGGGTCAGAGGTCAGACCAAACAAAGCCAGACACGCATTTCTGCAGAGATATTTAATACAAAAAACAATCCGGGCCTTCTGAGCATGAGAACCATGTGGAGACAAAAGAGTCCAAAAACAGAAAGAACACTCGCATAGTTCTGTTCCTGGAGGAAATGAAGATAAGATATGAGGTGTTTGGGCCCAGAAGAAAAAAAACGCCGTTCCTTCGGTTAAATCACTCTTGATGCCATTTGATTCGAGGTGACTTGATTTACTGTTCCAGGTTTAATAATCCAGTGATTCTCGCTAGTTAGGAACAACAAAAAAATACCTTCCTGTGCTGACCTCTACTAGCAGCCTTCAGCCGTTGGTGCATCATAGGTGAACTTTGCAAATATGTCAGTGCAAGGCAGCAAGGCAACCCAGGACTAAAATGTATCAATGGATCATTTTCTTGCTTGGTCTGGACCTAGAGAACCAAACTACAAGTATTAACACACCCTCAGATCAACTACTGATTGGATATATAAACTAGATGTCATATAAATCCAGTACTTCAAGGATCCTCAAGGATCCAACTTACAACACATGGGAATAAACCAGGGTTCCCCCGAGAACTGGTTTGAGAAACCATGAAGAACATTCGTAAGGTGAGTTTACTGTATTTCCAAATGACTTCCAGATCCTACCCTAGGTTCATCATCTCTTCTAGTTCTTTAGGACTGGGCAGGACTGGGAGCAAAGGTCACTGGGCTCAAGGGGTCATAGGTAACATTCATCACACCTAAGATAAGCTATTCTCTGGACATAAATCGTCCCCTGGCAACCTGCCGAAAGGTCTTCAGTAATGATAGCATGTAAACTCAGGGTGCTAATGAAGACCTACCACTGGCAGCTCACAATGCAGGGTGTGTGTGTGTGTACCACTTTCGAATGGAAAGAAACATGAAAAAACATGGGGAGTTGGCATCCTTCAAGTTAGCACTCATTCAAGAGTTACGTCAAGCAGGGTGATTTTTTTAACGACTGCGGCCTGGATCAAATCAGGAGCTTCAGACGCTGGCAGTCGCAATCATAAAATTGGTACTTTACACGTCTTTATAAGGGCTGTTAAAATTACATTAAAAGCATGCGGCCAATCGAACGGGCCAAAACAATGGGGGGGGGGGGATGTAGCGCTGGAAGTCATACGCACTGATGAAGTATGTTTATCGTACTCCCAAATTCCAAATCAACCAAATAGAAAACCTCTGGCTTCTGGGGGCTTTTGGAACAGAGGCTGTTTGTACGAGTTCGGGAAGAGCGTAGTTACGACAGTAGAGCCCGGACTGAGAAGGAGGTGGGGGGTGGTTTGCTGCGTAGGCCGAAGACATGTTCTGGGCACCGAGGTGCCGCTCTCCACCCACCCATTTCACCCAATCGTTCATCTCCAAAACCGCATAGCAGAAAAGCTCCGTTTGTCCGGCCACAACTGCAGAGACGTACCGGAATTCGTTACGCATTACACTGCCAATTACAAAAGGCTGAAGATGGAGCGCGCCTGCCAGAGGATGACGGCTAAGTCCGGGTGGGGACAATGGCTGCAGAGGACGGCCACAGAGGGACTGTTTGTGTCTTGCTCTGAGGGCAGATGAGCAGCAGGGAGATGCCGTGGGTTTGGCGAGTGGGTAGAGCGTCCAGCTCTCGTCCCGGGGTGGAATCCACTTGCACGGGGCTGCAGTCGAGGGAGCTGGGCCACACGCAGCAACGACAAGCAAGTTTCCGTAGATACAACAGGCTCCATTCAAGGCTCACTTTCGCGATTCTCACGCTAGCGCCGGCTTGTTTACGGCAGCAATTAGCAGAGAACGCTGCAAAAAAAAAAAAGTCAACACATTTCATAGAGACGTTTCAGTGTCGTCCCGATGGGTTTCTTTCATTCTTTCGTTCTTTCATGTGAGAGCTATTGTGGAGGACTCTTTAACAGGCAATTTGTTAACATCGATCTCCGAGACTTGTCGCTAGTTGCCATGGTTTCCCCATTCGAACGTATACATCTCTCTGTCAGGATATGGAGTTAATGGGAATTCAAAACATGAATTATGTCAAAGGCTCTGATGAAAGCACTCTTGAAAGGTGTGTGTAAGACGTGCAATAAAGGAAGGCCAAATAAATGAACGGAGGGGAGGGCGGGAGGAATGCCTCTGTGACAAATTCTCTCCCGGGGGAAGAGTCTGACTCCTGGGAATGGATTCCCGATCAAAGCTTCCGAAAACAGATGCTTCTGTAAATGTTCTTGCCGGGCTGTTTCGCACATCTTTCTTGAAGAACCCCCTGAAGAGGAATTCGAGTCCATCGGATTCCACTGTTCGCAAGCAATTACCGTTCTAATGTCCAAATCCAAAGTCACAGGATGAGCATAAAGGAGGGCTGGGGAGTAACCGTGATATGCTATCCCATTCAGACCGAAATAAAACTGTCAGACGGCAACGGATTTAACATCCCAATACTAGACGTTACTGATTGCCATGGCGCCTCGTCCGCAGGTTCGCCAGGACCTTCTATAAAGGAATGTTTTTTCTTTTTTTCTCCAGCTCTTTCCCAGGCTGCCTCTTTTTCATGCTCTTTTTTGATGCTCTAATTAATTGGGTTAAAAATGGAAGGGCAAGATGGGCACTGACACGCATATAGGCATTAAAAACAGCATGCACCTTAGAGAGAAGTATCCATGGTGATGAGGCCATATTCTCCGATCTATAATGAAAGGGAAGGGGGGGGGGGTACGGACACTTCAACGATATCTGCTACCACTTGTAACGCAGGGGAAATGAAGGACCATCTGAATTTCATATAGCGAGATTGACCAACTTTCCTCGCCTCAGGCGCCAAAGTGTCTCGATTTTTCCATCCGTGGCTCCTTGTGGGATCTGATTCTGATATGAAGGTTGATATATGTCCTATATAAGCGTCCCAAAAACTGATCGCATGGGCAGGGATTCAATGCAGAGGCTTTTTTGGTAAGTCCAGCGCAATGCATCCAATGTAGACGTGTTGTAGGCTCTATAACTCAACTATGTTGGGGACACCATGATGGAAAGATCTTGAATATTCTTGATACTCATTTAATTACAACTTTATTTGAAATGTTCTACAGCTTTCTATTCACAGTGACCTGTAAAGAACCCGATTAGAACGCTAACAGGAGTGAAGCTCTTTTTTTAAATAAATGTGTTTGTCGAATTTTTGTTTTGTAACTAGCACTAGCAATGCTCCCAACCCCAGGGGGGACTTAACATCTATCGGAGGAGACACTGGGAGCGCCAGGTCCCGAGCTTCACCACACCAGATGCCAACATCGTTTAGAAGTGATGAGGTGGAGAACGCCATCTACCACCCCCCCCAAAAAGAGAGTGTGGCCAATTGTGCTTTCTCGGACTTTGGCCCCTGATGGCAAAGCCAGGAATTGGTTTTGGCATTCAAACTCACGTCCTGTGAACTCGCGGCCATAGTGGTAGTAGAGATACATACTTACCAGCAGAAAGAGAAAAGTCGCCAAGATTTTGGGCAAGGTGTGATTGTTGGTGCCAGACTGGCTGGTTTGAGCATTCGAGTGTTTGTAGAACCGCTGATCTGCTCAGATTTTCAGAACTCTAGAGTCTCTAGAGCTCGCTCACAATGGTGCAATAAAGACAACAACAGGAGGAGATCATGTGGAGTTCCACTCTTGTCAGCCAAGAACAGAAAGCTGAGGCTGCAGCGACTCAGCAAAGACTCACCAACACTGGACAGTAGAAGACTGGAGAGACGTAGCCTGGTCTGGTGGAGACCGATGATGTGCTTCTGAAACATCTGCAGTAGATCGGTGATGCAATGTCAACATGGCCCAGAATCTCAATGGGGGCTGTTTCAAGGCCAATTCAGTTCCTCATGGGTAATTAAGCCACGTCAACCAACGCGCACAAAGAATGCATCGACACATGACCCATCTACTCCACTATACAGTAGCACAGTGTACAGTGAAATGGCAGCAGGGCTGAGTGCAGCAGAGCAGCAGCTCCTCGCCCGAAGCAGCTCGAGACCCCCACAGAGATGCCACTGTGCAGCTTTCGCGTGTCGCGCTGAAGGCGTCTGGTTAAATATGAACAGGGGGTTCTGTTCCGCGACACAAAAGCTTCGTTCCTGGACCTCGGTCAGCACATTTCGCACACGCCAAGCGCCAAACAGCACGCGAGGGGGCTTCCGTCGCACTCGGCCTGAGGAAAATGCGGCTTCTGGAGAGGAAATTAGGCCATTTTTAACTCTGCCCTGTCCCCTTCCACATCCCCCCGCCCCCTTCGCCGTAATGGCCCTGGTCAATGGAGTGTACGGGCTCTCTGCTCAAGCGCAGGCGTTCCGGAGGCGCGGGTCTATAAATTATGAAACGTTGGGGGACGAAGCCTAATCACCTCTGCGCTGTCACCTAGCAGAAGCAGGAGCTAGTTTAATTTACGCCGGCACATCCGTCACTGCTCGGGCTAATTTCACTCACGCTAGCTCGCGCAGGGATGGCGGGAGGGAGGGAGCGCTTCAGGGGTACGTTTCCGTGGGTTGCCGTCGTGTTTGTTTAGGGGTTGTTGTTTTTTTTCTCTTCTAACAGCTGCTTTTGCTCCTCTGCAGATTCTTCTGGAATGTGAAACGAACCCGGAGTGCTTGCTTGCTTGCTGGAGGAGGAGTGTATATGTAGCCTCTAGTGCAAAAAGACACGAAGAAGCGTTTGTGGTGCGAAAGAATAACATCCAAACAACATCCATATGAGCCGTTAGTGGCGAGACTCCACTGGACCGTAGCCATATAGCTCTTTGTGGTTGTTGCACGGCTGTATGCATGTTCGCTGCCTCGGCTGACGGTCCACCTGCCCGGGGATTCTGGTGCTGATTTAATGAGAATGAGCTACTACTCAAGAAGTATTGCCAATAGAATAGGACTTTCTGGAGCAGATCAACATGAAACCATTGGCGCCATGCTGCCTAATGCCAGGCCATGGGCTTGAGGAGGGGGTATAATTGAGCTGTGGAGCAGTGGAGGAAGTGTGTTCTCTGGTGCTCCATTGAATACGTTTGGGACGAGTTACTGGATGAGGTGGGGTGGTGATCATCCCACAGCCTGATCTATTCTACTAATCTAGTAGAAAGTCTTCTTCCCTGGACAGTAGAGACAGTTCCTCTTAGTATTACCCTTGACTGGCTCCAATTGGTTGCCTCACCGATAGTCGCTAATCAAAGTTTCGGTCATTGGGTCCTGATTCCTGTGTTATTGGCTGGAGGACAAGAGGTCATATGCTGGGACTTTGAGCCACACTTTGAATCTGATCCACTTCCAATATCCGTAGATCACTGTCTTCACTAGCCTTTGTTCTTTAAGAACCAACCAGTCGAGCCCACAGGCCTGATCCTCGATCAATAAACACTTCTGACATGAGGGTAAACCCCATTCTCCACAGGAATACTGTACTGCTTATTGTACTTTCTGACTCCAGCCCACATTTAGAACATCTCATTCTGCTAGGCCCCAGTTGCAAAAAAACAAGTCAATGTCCAGCCACAGAGGCGGCAGCGGTGGTGACCGCAGGAGATGACTGGACCCGAGGATCGCTGACCAAGGCGGGCTGCCACTGACCAGTTTGCACACTTGCAGAGCCCACGGCTCCACCGAAAACAAAAAATACAGAAAGCACTCTGGAGCAGCCCTGGAGAGACCAGGAAAGGCCACTTCCAGCAAATTAGCAGAAAGTCCTGCCTCAAGGGGAAAAGCAAAGGGAAAAGGGGAGGTAGGAGAGGCGGGACATAAGCTCCATAAGTTTTTTGGAGTGATGCCCGAGAACAGGGGCAGTTCGGGTCCTGGAGGGCTGGATTCCTGCACAGTTGTTTGCTTGTCATACTGCAGCACACCTGATTCAACCCACCTGGTAATGATCAGGTTTAGTAGTCCTGTTAGAGCAGGGAAAATAGGCAATAGATGGTACAAGCCAGCAACCTCTCTTTATTTAGCGTGCAGCAGTGGTTGTTAAGAGCGTTTTCACACCTATCGTTGCTTTGCTCTGGTCTTAAACCAGTTTGTAAACTCAAGCTTTTTCCCCTTGGTTTTTCAAGCGCACCAAACCACGTGAGAACCAACATTCTCTTCCCTTATTGGTCAGAACTGTCTTGGCCAAGAGCAAGACAGTAAATACAGGACGAAGGTCTTGTGTTCTGGACCAGAGCAGATTTCTGTGCAGTTTATCAAGGTCTGGGCGTCACAAGTTCCAATCCCAAGACATGCTGCCTAGCCATCAGCAGTCGCAGTCCGAGAGTCTGAGGAATTGGGGGGGTGGAGCTCTCTACCCTCATCCCTAGCTGGCACAGGGGTCTGTTAGCTGGTGTGGTGGAGCTGGGGACCTCCAAGCATGTCGACTGACCGGCAGGAGGGGGAGCCATGTGCTAGTGCTCACCCTCCTCGTTATCTAGGCAGTATACCAGGTTAACGCTTGTCTACGGGAGCTGATTAGCTCAAACATGTAGAGTACACCTAATAGTTTGGTCAGATGGAGGTAACATCCCCACAAACCAACCACTCCCGAGTTCTTTTGGGACCGGGCCGAGACCACCTCCTCTTAAGTGCCTCGGTGCGGGTGTTCCAGTCCTCCTGCCCACCTGCCTAAACGAATTGCACCAAGGGTATAAAAATGCACCAGACTAAGACCGGACCTAACCGTGATAACAAGTGTAGGTGTGTGTAGAGTGTAGCACTGGTACCACATTTAGTTCCCTAGTATAACTTCAACCTCGACGTAATGAAAAGATTCTCCACCAACAGAACCACACATCCAAGTCAAGGTTCTTGAAAGCATGGGTTCTTAAACGTTCCCAAATGCAGCTAGGGACCCCACACATTTCTTTCCCTTTATGATCCAGCTGTTCAAATCCTAAATCCCTGAGAAGATACTTAGTACTTAGAGGTAAGATTCAAGGCCTCGTTTGCTAGAACTTTGAGGAACTTCATGGCCTGCTGGCACTGTCCTAAATAAAACCGAGTCTGACGTCGCTAGTTGTTGTTGCTCTTGAAAGGGAGTTGGTTTTAGCTGAATTACTGAGTGATGTAGAGGAACATCTCAACACCATGTTTCCTTTGGCGCACATCAAAATTTATGCTGGCTCCTAAAAAACAAACCACCCTGGGGTTCCCCGGAGCAGAGTTTGAGAACCGTAGTTTATACACACAGAATATATATAGATAGGTTTAATGCCGGCCTAGTCAAGAATCGTAAAGGAACCTTTACTGTTGAGATTGCAGCACTGTCTGCAGATTGTGCATTCAACTGAAATACTGGAAGATCAACAGCATGCCGCTGGGCAAGCAAGAGAAAGAGATAGAGGGATGTAACAAAGTAGGGGATGGTAATGGGAATAGACCGAGAGAGTGTTGGGGGGGGTGAATGTGGGATGGGTATGAATCCGATTTTCAATGACAATGTGCTTAAGATCACCGTTTCAAAGGAAGAGCGTATCATCTGTCAAAGGTAATGGTACTGTCCTGCAGGGAAAAGTAACAGCCCAATGGAGGCCATTCGTTAAAGTGTGTGTGTGGCGGGGAGGGTACTGTACTTACAACTCCAAGCCTCCAACCTTCCTTCTCTCCCATACACACACAAACACACACATTCATACACTCCCCACCCCCGCGAGATAAAACCAGCCTGGGGAAAATAAATACATTTAGCTGCGATCGTTATTGGGGTATATAAATATAGGCCGGATTTCCGAGGTGGCAGAGCCTGCTGCAATTAATCCAGGGCTAGAACTCGCAGGCCTGAGGGATAATATTAGAGCCGGCCGGCAGGGAGAGAGAGGGAGAGTGAGTGAGGGAGGAAGAGAGAGAGAGAGAGAGAGAGTAAGAGAGACTAAAGCTCAGCAGGAAGGCTGGGCTTTGTGCCCTCGGCTTTACTTGGCACACCGAGCAGATTGGAACGGCTGAAGGCCTGAACGCAGGAGATAGAACCGGATCCACTTCAGCACCAGAAACTGATCCCGACGCTACACCCAGAGGAGAAGAGAGAGAGTGAGAGAGAGAGAGAGACAGACAGAACGTGTAGGAGGAAAGGCATTTGACTGATCACAACAAAGCCTCTTTCACTGAAAATGTTAGGAAGCTCAGTTACGGTACAGGCCGATTACACCGGGAGAGCGTATCAGGTGCTTTTAATAGCTGCCGACTCACTGCTCTAATATGTGTAATGACACTGTAGCGTAACGAGAGTACAAAACCACGTCAGCATGAATTAAACATCCCAGCGAGCGCATGGGAACAAGCAGGCCCAGCTCCCCGGGACTGGCTAGCTCAAGCAAGACAGCAAAATAAACATCTCAGCTCCTCACGATGAGACTGGACAGTCTTTGTCCTGACTCTATGCACAAGCTAGGGTGACCAGAGTAGCTGGCTGGACTTTGAGCCAAGGCTACAGTACCACTGACTGGACCGCAGTGCTACTGAGTGGATCTGAGAACAACTGGCAAGGCTGTAGTACTAAATGGACCAGAAAACCACTGACCAGGCCAGAGAAGCACTGCAGACACAGCTGCAGTACTGACCAGAACAAAGAATCACTAACAAGGTCAAAGTATTGAATGGACCAGAAAACCCCCTGACCAGGCCATAGTATTACTACACAGCCCAAAGTACCACAGACCAGGCCTCATTACCACTGGTCAGACCACAGCACCACTGTCCAGGCTATATTGCCACTGATCAGACCACAACACCACTGTCCAGGCCATATTGCCATTGATCAGACCACAGCATCACTGTCCAGGCCATATTGCCACTGATCAGACCACAGCACCACTGTCCAGGCTATATTGCCACTGATCAGACCACAGCACCACTGTCCAGGCCATATTGCCCTTGATCAGACCACAGCACCACTGTCCAGGCTATATTGCCACTGATCAGACCACAACACCACTGTCCAGGCCATATTGCCATTGATCAGACCACAGCATTACTGTCCAGGCCATATTGCCCTTGATCAGACCACAACACCACTGTCCAGGCTATATTGCCACTGATCAGACCACAACACCACTGTCCAGGCTATATTGCCATTGATCAGACCACAACACCACTGTCCAGGCTATATTGCCACTGATCAGACCACAGCACCACTCACCAGGCCATAATGCCACTGGCCAGGCCAGTGTGCCAGGTGCGTTAATCTGAAGACCGCTGCTGATAATCTAATAAACTGGACATGCTGCTGTGTGAGTTCTGTCGAGAGCACAAACAGGGCCAAAGCGAACAGCAACCTCCCCTCTCTAGAGTCGGGATACGTCCTGCCTGCTCCGCTGCCTTTCCCCCACCCCATTATATAAAGATGTGACTCACATACACGGCCACATTTTCCCATAGACTGAGTAAAGGATCTGGTGTAGTGGTGGAGTGGGAAACACCTATGATTGAAAATCCATTCACAAAATTCTCATAGGCACTTGTCCAAAGTCGTGCACACACACACACACACACGAACGTACAAATTACAATCCCGGAGACGGAACCGGCAGCCGAGACCTCGTTTACTGTAGGTGGCCTTGAGTACTCCACCGAAGAGTTTCAGAAAAAAGGGGGCGGACGGCCCCTTTAAGAGGCTGAAACGAGGCAGAGTTATCCCACCTCACTGACCTAATTGCTCCTACTCCCTCTCATCTCTCCATTCTTCATCTCCCTCTTCTTCTTCTCTCTCTCCGGGCCCGGTGCTGTCTGACACGTAAAGATTTTTTAATACCATCAAAGGCACACAAGAAAGCCGAAAAAGAGGCCGCGATATAAAACCAAAAGCCTTAACCATTTCATCTCTCGACCGTGCAGGAGTCCGCCGAGAGTCCTAGCGCGGAATCCCCGATGGTAAAAGAGCATCAGCATTCAGGGAGCTCTCAGTGCTCTCCTCTAAACGTATCATAGGGATTTAACTCTCCAATCCTGCCTTTCATTCATAGTCTCGGCCTCCCTCTCTCTCTCTGCTCTTTTCGGTCCTTTCCCACACTCCCCTTCTCCCCAGAGGCGCTGGCGGACGCGTCACAGGCTACCACAGCCAAACCAAACCGCCGTAACATCACAATTCTTTAGCCAGTGGGCCTGCTGCATCAGCCACAGCACTCCTCATTCAGGAAGACGGAGACATGGCCCACGACTGCCGAATCTGTCAGTTCGTTTAGGCTGGGGCTTAACGGAGCGGCTGGGAGTTCGGCTTGCTGACTGTCTGATTATAGTTTGTACTGAACGACAAATTGCACAACCTTTACTGACAACTTATGAGCAACAAGCTCTCGGAAATTCAGAGTTTCTCTGAGTTTTTAGGCAAGGTCCTTAAGGAAAGCCTACCTCGCAATGTTCTTAGGGAAGGCTTACCTTGCAAGATTCTTGGAGAAGGATTACCTCGTATAGTTCTTAGGGCAGTACTACCTCACAAGGTTTTTAGAGAAGGCCTACCTCGCAAGGTTCATAGGGAAGGATAACCTTACAAGAATCTTATGAAAGGCTTACCTCGCAAGGTTCTTAGGGAAGGCTTACCATGCAAGATTCCTAGGGAGGGCCTACCTTTCAAGATTTAAGGGCTGGGCAACCCTGCAATGATCTTAGGGAAGGCTTATCTCGCAAGGTTCTTAGAGAAGGATTACCTCGCAAAGTTTCTTAGGGAAGTACTTCCTCGCAAGGTTTTTAGGGAAGGCCTACCATGCAAGATTCTTAGAGAGGGCCGCCTTTCAAGATTTTAGGGCTGGGCTACCCTGAAATGTTCTTAGGGAAGGCTTACCTCGCAAGGTTCTTAGGGGAGTACTACCTCACAAGGTTCTTATGGAAGGCTTACTTTGCAAGGTTCTTAGGGGAGTACTACCTCACAAGGTTCTTATGGAAGGCTTACTTTGCAAGGTTCTTAGGGAAGTACTACCTCACAAGGTTTTTAGGGAAGGCCTACCATGCAAGATTCTTAGGGAGGGCCGCCTTTCAATGTTTTAGGGCTGGGCTACCCTGAAATGTTCTTAGGGAAGGCTTACCTCGCAAGGTTCTTAGGGGAGTACTACCTCACAAGGTTCTTATGGAAGGCTTACTTTGCAAGGTTCTTAGGGGAGTACTACCTCACAAGGTTTTTAGGGAAGGCCTACCATGCAAGATTCTTAGGGAGGGCCGCCTTTCAATGTTTTAGGGCTGGGCTACCCTGAAATGTTCTTAGGGAAGGCTTACCTCGCAAGGTTTGTAGGGGAGTACTACCTCACAAGGTTTTTATGGAAGGCTTACCTCGCAAGGTTTTTATGGAAGGCTTACCTCACAAGGTTTTTATGGAAGGCTTACCTCACAAGGTTCTTAGGGAAGTACTACCTCGCAAGGTTCTTAGGGAAGTACTACATTACAAGATTCTTATGGAAGGCTTATCTCACAAGGTTTCTAGGGAAGGATTACCTTGCAAAGTTTCTTAGCGAAGGCTTACCTCGCAAGGTTCTTAAGGAAGTACTACCTCACAAGGTTCTAAGGGAAGGCCTACCTTGCAAGGTTCTTGTGAAAGGTTTACTTGACAAGGTTCTTGAGGTAGGCCTACTTTTGTAATTCTCCATTTTCTTCTTTCGGAAATCTACAAGACATTTCCCTCATGCGTCACAATGTGATCAAAGTTAAACTGTTTATGGAATATTCCTGTAGAGACATAAGTTAATATACAACGCTAATCACTGCTGAATCTTTGAAAGTGCAATAAAGCCAAACACTGTTGCTGGAAAGTCGAGGTCAGGTTGATGTTCTGCTGCTGTAACCAACCTCATGAATATAAATAAAAACTCATCAGTAAACTCATGAATACATTAATTCATTTTTTATGTAATAGACCTTCAACTAAACACCCCCCAGGAACACCTCTACGGCTGATTATAAGGGTGTAACAATGCAGGGAACAACTGGGATATCACCAAGCGAAACATGACATTGTGTAGCATGGCCATTCTTTTTATTAAGACATCTAATGCAATGGATATTCCACAAATATAATTTGATGAAAATATCATCAAAATATTAAATTGTAGGCTAAGTATATCAATACACCCCTAGCCGATTACGCTCCAAAAATGAAGCCTGCTTCTAGAGCCTGACATCTTGCAGAAAGACAATTTTCCAGAGCTGATTATTCTCCAGGTGAAAATGCCCAATAGATGTCCAAGAGAGAAAAGGGTTGTATGCAAGAGCTGTATACAGAAGCTGCAAAAAAGCATGCAAATGAATAATAACACAGATGCCGACTGACGCCTGGAACTACACTATCAAATTCTCATCCATTAGTGGTTTAGGTCATGCTACAAATGTAGGTCTAACAGTTTGACTAAATCAGGACCCGTATGGTCAGGGAGCATTACGCAGACCTTGCAACAATAGCCCCATTGTCATCTCAATCCCCTGCAGTGTTTTTTTTTTTTCTTATGCTATACTCAAGCTTCTTGCAGGCTGAGCTCCTCTATAAAACACGTCCCACACAGGGAGGACCCGCCAAAGTCGTTATAGGAACGCCTGTTCACTCACCGGCCAAGGCCAGGCTTCGATCTCTTTGAATGGAGAAAGAGCCTTAAGTTTAAAATGAAAAGGCTAGCATGCCCTGGTGATGAAGAGCTGATGCCAGAAGAGACGATTCTCCGCAGACGCTTCTTGTGGCTTGTTGACTCGTCAACTCTGTCATCCAGTTTTAAGACTTGAAGTCGTGACTGACTCGAGGCGAAAGAAACAGTGGGGAGTATTAACACGGGCGCATGGAACTGTGAGATTTGCCTAGCATGACTTTGTTTAAGTACCAGCCTCAGTAGGTGTCCAAACTTCAGGCTTAAGCCTCAACTCTACTCCCAAACTCATGCTACAGAAAGCCAAACTCTTCATGTTCTTCATGAAGCTCCACATAAACAGGGCTTAGGAACGGAATGAAGATGAAAAGCTGGCAAAACATTCAGCATTCACGAATAAGAGCGTTATTTAGAATGTGCTAGGATGGTGACCATCGTCATGGTTTTCCTGAGAAAGCTGCAAATATAGAGTCATATGAGAATATTATGACCACCTACAAACTAACCACCCTTGGCTTAGATGATACTAGCGAGGCACTGTGGCACTGTGACCTGCTCCACTCCACATTGCCCTGTACCACTCGCCAGAGTCGTCGTTCCCTTATAGCATCATGTTACTGGGAGGTGCTCAGTCTGTGAGAAGACCATTCCTATTCACCTTCACTATGCCGGCAGAACATCCCAGAGTTATTCCAAAATGCCAATTTAGATGCTTCTTACTATGTTCTAATATATATGATTTGTTCTACTGTCGAAAAATGTATAATGGAACATGATTGGAAAGTGGTCAAATGACCATAAGTGGTCTTATGACCAAAAGGCAGTATAAAAAGTGGCCGCACGTTTTGCTGAGAAAAACCCTGTCACAAGGCATCTGTGACGTCTCAGATATGATATGACTGTGTAATAAGTGTCTCTGTGTGCCTCAGTCCAGAAGACTAATCCAGTGGAAGGGGAAGCATTTCAGGCTAATGCTAACTGTCAGACGGCAAACAGCAGCATTCTGCAAGACTGTAATCGCTAATCTTAATGAGCGACTCTTGACTTTTTGGGCAAGGGCTTGTTTAAAAGTAAGTTGAGTCAGCAGAAATTGAGAGTCCAAGCTGACGCCAAAAAGTCAGGAGTTGTGCATCAAAAGCTCCACAACCAGCAACCTGATTGGCTCCTGTTATGTAAGGGTGGGACTTTTCATATGGCCACCACCGTGTTGAGAGCTATCGTCTTCATTTTCCAACCAATTCCCAGCTCCTACTCAGAAAGTCTCTGGACATGCTCAATCCTCTTGGTGCCCATTTGATTTCATCTACCAAAAAACAATCTGCTCAACGGGCCGTGTGAAGAAATAAGTTAAATAAACTGTCAGAAACTCTGCAGCTAAAAAGAAATAAATAATTGTTGCCAGGAGACGTTGAGTCACTATCACGTTTTTGGTTTTTCCATTCTGCCTTACTCATGGAAGGAGGAAGTAAAGAAGGGGGGGGGGGGTCTTTTGTGCTACTGAAACCGGCATGTTGGAAGACCAGACTGAGCTATCAGTAGACAGAAACCACTGAAGACAGAACACAGCCAGGACCTTTAGGGTCTACAGGGGGTCCTGTCCTTAAAAGCAGGGGGAGCTGACAGAACATGGAAGCTTAGGTTTGGTACACACTCTGAACTTTGGGCAGGAATGTACGCATTCGGAAATACACAAAGCAATACCTGTGAACAAATTAGGCACTGAATAGCAGCACTGATTGAAGCATACACAACGTCTAGACAACCTTTTTTGTCTCGGGGAGCCAAAGTGTAATATCTGTGGAGGGATAAGAACCAAAAAGAAATGATATGACTCCAAAAATGCCTAAAATTCTTGACAACTGCGTGACGTGGGTGGTCATTTTATCTTCAGACTGTCTGTTAAGTTGTTAAAAGTACATTTTAAATGTTTATTACCTATGACCAGGTTAAAGGAACCTTCTGGCAGGCCAACACAAATGTCCTCAATGACCAACCTTGGCCCACAGGACCCACAGGACCCAATTAGGGCAGCCCCGGTCTAACCTGTCTTGGCTAGGTTCCCCCTGAAAGAAACTTAGCCCAAGGACGACTCAGGCTGACTGAAATGGTCAAGCGATCATCAGACTAAAGATGCTGTTGGGAAACTTAGCTCTGAAATATAGTGACCTCCAACCCTGTTCCTGGAGAACAGCCTTACAACTCAGACTTTGGATCCAACCCTAATCCGCCTCACCTAATCCAACTAATTACTGCCTTCAGTAAATTAGGCTACATCTCAACAAGCTTTTCTGACTTGAAGAACGCTGAATCTAAAGAACCTACTTAAGGAACGCATTGTGCAATAGCCGCTTTGTCCTGTCTGGGAATGTCTTCAAGCATCATGGTATTGTCTCCTTACCATAGCGCTGGTAGCCTGTATGGATGGGTCAGGTGCAGAACATAGTAGTAGGTGTAGGTTATACCCCGTCCACAAACAATGCCAAGATCAAGCACAAATCCACTAAGAACAGGCTTCTGATTCTGGCACACAAAGGCAGCATTAGGCCAGTGGCTACTAACCACAGCCTTGAGTAGGTGCATAGTTGTGTGGTTAGGCTACACCTTCCTGGGGATTGTAACAGAGCTGCACAAATGAGCAGTCTTCAAATAGAGTAGCCATGTTCTACTGGTCCACAGTGGAGCAGTAACGCACCAAAACAAAGCCCCCCCCCCCCCCCCCCCCCCCCTCGCCTCTTAGCATTTAAAACCATTTCAAACAATTAGCGTAGTGCATGTAAGTAGGCTGTATCTCATGTAACTGCACTGATAATAGTACAAGACAGCAACATCCACACAGTCCAACAGCACATAATAACAAGGCCACGCATCGAATGTGAGCTCCAACGTGTAATTTCCACATGAACCAGCTGACAGCTGCCACAACTTCCCAAACCAGCGGTTCTCAAGCCTGGTCCTGAGGAACCCTGAACATCTCAAGACTCTCCCCAGCTCCCGACACACCAAATGAAGCTAAAATAAACTAAGAGAACACCATGACAGCATGCAAGGTAGTGCTGCTCCAGGCTAAAGCAGGCCTTGAAACCACAACAGCCACCAGGAGGTCTGACACCAGAGACCGCAACTGCAAAACCCTCGAATGTGTAACGTCAGGCCAACATTGTGATCACCAAGAGGTGTGGAACCAAGTTCCTTTGTACCTTACCTAGGACAACTACTCTTACACAGTTACTTATTTCGTTGTTAGCATTTAGGTACAGAAGACAATGCTATATTGATGGTGGTATCTTGAC